>NC_041822.1:15911377-16211377 GCF_900964775.1 Scleropages formosus
GCAGGGAACCACAAGGTCTGTGGGTTTCCAACGTGTCATTAAAGTTAGCCGATTAATTCAGGTCTTCTTCCAGAAAGGAAATAGGATCAGCTGGCTCTGCAGGTATGATGCATTTGGCACCAGGGAATCAATACAGTCAGGGCTAGATTTTGAAAAAGAAAAAACAATTATGAAGAAAACAGTAAAGTTTAAATATGAATAACTTTAAATGGGGGTATTGCAGAGCTATGCAAGAGTGTCAGTTTTGTAACCTCAGCAGAAATTTATGCTAAAGTGGCATAAATGTTCGAATGCTGAGCACCGAGGAAATCACTAAGTGAAGGAAGTTTAAAAAGAACTTTGTCCAAATAAATATTTTTCCAGTATAGATTCAATAACTGAGATAATGTCAAATACCTCTACGTACTACCTACCAAGTAAGAAAATATTTTCTTAGTTTTAATTTCAGATTTTTGCTTTTCCTCAATTATATCTAAAAATTTTGTCATCTTACTTATAAGGTGACACCTAGACCTGTTTTTAAGCGGAGGAGGGATATTCTTGCAAAACACATCATTATTAAAAATTTATTTTTGTGGAAACTGTTGAAAATTAAAAAAAAAAAACAGGCCTCATTATGCTGACTTGATCACCATCTAGAGATTGAAGGATCGATTTGCAGAGTAAAAAAGACATAGTTCAGTTCCTACCACTCTCTTCCAAATATGAGTCTTCATGTCCCTCTGAAAATTGACTGTCCATAATGTCTCCCTATCTTTGTAGGAAAGGATCCGGGGGCAAAGAATCTTTAGCATGCATTTCTGTATGCCTGCAGGACCAGAGCAACCAACCTGGAACTTGGCTGGTCTTGACTGTTTACATACCAATACAGTACCTGTGTGACTGAGCTTTCCTGTCCTGTTGGAACGTATATTGCTCTTGTGGCAATTATTTCCAGTGCTTCTCAAGCTTATTCAGCACCTTAACAATAAAAAAAAATGAAGTGGCATCTTTCAACTCCACATGTTTTATATCCATTTGTGCAGAATTCCTTCTGATGGTGATTCCAGTCCCAATCCCTGCTACTGCTGTAATACTCTTGAGAAAATTCTTATCCTGCATTACTCTTGTAGAAAATACAGCTACGTAAATAAGATGAAGCATTGTAATTCGTTTAGTTAAATTTGTCAGCTGAGCAACAGATTACTATTTATTTACCATTAACCTTTATTTAACAGCAAGGTTGTCCAAGGCACCTTACAAGGTCATTTGACATTACACATTTATACAGTGTATTACACAGATTTACACATTTATACAGTGCATTAAGTAGCTTCATCAAGGTTACTACTGCAGGATGGGGATTTGAACCAGGAACCCTAATCATGAGTGGCTATATGCTACCTATGTAATTATAAGGAACATAGTTAATAATAACAATAATAATAAATCTTTCACCTTCTGGTGATTTATACACCAATGCACATGACTACAACAGACTTTAAGTTTAATGACACGCAGCATATAAAAGATAAAGGCTGGTCATTTTAGTACACAAAATAGCTTTGTTTTATAACTCGTAAAACTCTTTTTGTTCCTTGACAACAGCTTTTCAGTGCCAGATTTACCACAGATTTTCTCCACATATTTCTATTGCCGTTGAAGGTCAACAGTGTTTTTTCTGTTTTGCTGTATTGGCAGGATATAAAGTAACTGCAGGAAGAGAGTCCAACATGGTATACAATACAGTACAGGCCCCCAAGTCTTTTTCATGATGATAAGATTCCATAAAGAAATTGAGGCAGCTGACAGAACAGCGGTTAGAACCACTGCTTTCGGACCCAAAAGGATGCAGGTTTGAATCCTGCCTACTGTTGTGGTACCCTTGAGCAAGTTACTTATGCCAAATTACTCCAGTAAAAAAAATATCCAGCTGTATCAATGGGTAAATGATTGTATGTAGCTTAAGATTATAAGTTTCTTCCAAGAAAAGTGTTTGCTAAATGAAGAAATGTAAACAATTTCCTTTGCTCACACCTTCACTAAAACATTCAGCTTATGCATAAGTATTTGAACATATACACATTAACTGAAGCAGTTAATAACTAAAGCAGAAGTATTTTGGCCATTATGACAGTGCTGCAACAATACACTACCTGCTCTCTTAAGATAAAGTGGAAGTGCAATAGTTTAGGCAAACAGCACTGCAAAAATAGAAGTAACTGATGCATCAAGGTACCATAAAGAATGAGGCTGGGTTTACATGAAAAGAGGGAAAAAGTGGCAGGTTTTAAGCATTGTAGGAAACACAGCTGGTGCATGAAGATAACAAAAATGTACACACCTTATGAGGTGGCCAGGTCTGTACACTGCAGTGCTGTGTTCCAAGAAGGCAGATTGCATCACTTGTACTTGGGGGTAACGTTCATCCTCCAGTAACGTTCATCCTCCAGTACCTCCCAACTTCATGATATTCTTGGCTCTTCAGTGTTTTCTAATGTGTTTTATTGAATATTGAATGAGTTATTCAAAATGCCTCCTAGGGATTATGATTTGTCCTGCTTGTGGCATTTATACAGCTTGATGTTTCCTGAAATCTCACAGGCTAAGCATCTTTATGAAGGAAGTGACAGGGGTGTTCATCCAGAGATTCCTTGACTGATCCACCGCCTGGTGGGCTGTTAGGACAAATACAGGCATATTCTGTCACTTAAGGCATTAGTTCTTTTGCAGAGCAGAACAGAACAAATCTAAGTGTGAAGCAATTCTAGCTTCAATTAAGTATGATGTTTGCACCATAATTTTACTGGAGACTGAAAGCGTATTTTTCAATACTGTGCAAAGAAATTGTCAGCAGCAGAGTGACACTGAGCTGCAGTGACATGTCACAGTTAAAAGAGCTTTCTGGCTTTAGGATGTAGATTTGAATTTGGTGCAGTGGCAAAAAATAGAAAATATCCGGATTACTATATTTCAACTCCAAACTATTTTAGAAGGATCATCCAATTAAAGTGTGTACCAATTGGATGCTATAAGCTTACACCAGTAAGATATCAGGAGCTGGTGCTTGGATCCCTGCTAAAAATGAAGAAACCAGAAGTGTTTGGCTTTCCTTATGAGACAAATTGAGAAAACAGGCTGAAGTAACGCATCAATAATAATCACATCAGTATTCATCCACGAGCATCATCTCTATGCAAGGCTCATAAATCCCAAATGCATATAGCCACCTTTCCATGAACTCCATCAGCAAAAAAACATCCAGAGGCAGCAATCTCACGCTCAAGCCAGATGCAGGACATGTAAAGAGACAAGGGTCTGGGGGCCAGCCATTGGGTGGCAGTCCCCAGCAGGCTGTCTGAAAGGAGATGTCTGTAAAAGCTGCGGCAGGAAGTGCCGCGTGGCCAAGAGCCGTGCTCCCCCAGCCGCCCACCTGCCAAATTGCTATAAATCGAGCTGTCGCTGTGGCAACCACGGGCTCCTGCTCTGCTGCTTACCTCTGCTGCAAATGAAATCCGCCACCTCTTTGGACAGACATGCAGATGATTGCTACAGTCTCACACATAGCCCAGGCCGCTCAGAGGTATGATGGGTGGCGGAGGGAAGGTGGCGGTGCGTGGGGGCTGATGTACGTTTGTTGTGGGAGATGGTGATACTCAAAGGAGATGAGGGGGGTGAATGGGGTAATTCAATTTAGGGTTTTGGTCTTTTTTCAGCAGTTTAATGCTTGCATTTCAATGCAACCTACACAGAGGTGCCTCCGAACACTGAAAAAAACTGTGCACTTGAAGTCAATTAAAGCGGGGGTCCGATGATGCTATAGCGTAATTAGTTGTTCCACCAGGTCGGGTCGATCATTGTTTCACTGCAATTGAATGTTTTGTACTGAAGTGAGAGGGAAATGTGCTATAATTTATGTCCCACTGAGAGCCCAGCAGGAGAAGGGCTTAGCCCCCCACCTATTTTAAAATATGTTTGAAAGTGCTGCGCTGAGTCCTCTAAATTCATTTAAATTTGCATGTCTAAATAGTGACTTTCAGCTGTGATAAATAATTTCAATTTTGAGAAATCCACATGAAAGCTGAAGTTTTTGAGTAAATTAATCTGCATTGAATACAGCTTCTTCTTTTGAGTGGGGGGGGGGGGGGGGGGGGTGCAGTTCTGTAAGGAAATCCATCTTGACATTTTCAAACTAACTGAAACTGATATCTAAACCATCTAGACATCAGCATTTTTGTCATAGGATGGAGCTGATCCTATAGAGTAGAGTAGAGAGAACAGAGCAAAGAGAAGGGATGTGCCCCCTTTTAAAGCAAAACTTTACCAGCACAATTAATTAGGCCAAAAAAACCAATTCAGACACGGCACACCAGCATTGCTGACACTCCATTCCATGCTTTCCTCTATCCAAAAGTCATGCTTTCTTTTCAGGCAAGCTCCCTGATATCTGTACCTTGAGCAGCCCACTAACAGCCAGCAGCTAGTCTGTATTATCCAGGATCATTGGCATGTGGCAGCCATGAGGGAGGTATCCATGAAGTTCAGTCTCATGCAATGCCTTGGTTCTGCCTTTTGCCAGCTCAAACAACATACTGTCTTTGCGTTACCTTTATTTATTTAGCAAACACTTTTCTCCAAGATGACTTCCAATGATAGGGGGTGTGGTGGCGCAGTGGGTTGGACTGCAGTCCTGCTCTTCGGTGGGTCTGGGGTTCGAGTCCCGCTTGGGGTGCCTTGCGGCAGACTGGCGTCCTGTCCTGGGTGTGTCCCCTTCCCCCTCCGGCCTTACGCCCTGTGTTGCCGGGTAGGCTCCGGTTCCCCGTGACCCCGTAAGGGACAAGCGGTTCTGAAAATGTGTGTGTGTGACTTCCAATGAACTCTATGTGGTGTTATCCACCCACTCACCTTTTTCACCAAGGTGACTTACACTGCTAGGTACACTACTTACACTGGGTCACTCATCCATACATCAGTGGAACACACTCTCTCTGTCACTCACACACCATGAGGAACCCAAACAGCATGTCTTTGGACTGTGGGAGGAAACCAGAGCACCTGGAGAAAACCCACAGAGACACAGGGAGAACATGCAAGCTCTACACAGACCGAGTGAGGATCGAACCCATGTCCTCTCACACCACCCAAGCGCTGTGAGACAGCTGTGCCGCCATCTGTCTCCTTCAGAAATATGTTATCTTTGTTAGTCAGTGCTGACAAGGCTGCATATACTTTTCAACTGAAAAACTGAAGTCAAAAACTGAAAATGACTCACTTTTACCTTCTATCGCCATACAGGCAAAGAACGGGACCATTTTCTTTTATTACAGGAAATGTCCATCAGTCTTCCATTCACAGCTTCTCCAATGTGGAGTTGCAGTGGTCCAGAGTCTGGCCCGGAAATATAGAGCATGAGGCAAAGTACACCTTGGACAGGATGAAGGTTTATCACACAGCAACAACACACTCATTCACTCACACATACACACGCTACGGGTAATTTAGAATCAGCCATAGGCCTAAAATACATTTGTGGACTGGAGGAGCAAACCAGAGCACCTGGAGGTCTGAAAAACAGTGATGTTTACATTTTATAGAGAATCTGTGAAAATGTAGGCTATTGCTAGGAATTCACAAAAAAAAGAATGGTATTTCAGCATCCTATATTAGAGGGTTATTTTTTTCCTGGGGTCCTATATACTTACCTCTACATCTATCTTCAGACACAGCTCATGCAGTACATGGTAACAGTGATGCAGAGTTAAACACTGAAACAGAAGTAAAAAGATGGGTAGACACTGGATGATATGCCAGGTCATCACAGGACAATCATACCCATACAATTAAAATTCAGCTATTCACATTAATGTAATTTTTTTAATCTGCTAGAGGAAACTTGGGGAAAACATGAACAATCTGCTTAAATAGAGCCATATTCAAGCTCAGTTAAAGATCGGGAGCTTTGAGGTACAAATGTTACCAAATGTTACCACATCGGCACCCTGTTTGTTTACATTTATTATGACATTCTATTATGCGGATTTTGGGGGGTGCGGTGGTGCGGCAGGTTCGGCTGGGTCCCGCTGTGTGGGGGTCTGGGGTTCGAGTCCTGTTTGGGACGCCTTGTGATGGACTGGTGTCCCGTCCTGGGTGCGTTCCCTCCCTCTCTGGCTTTGCGCCCCGTGTTGCCGGGTGAGGCTCCGGTTTGCCGTGACTAGGACTAGTGGTCTCAGACTATGTGCAGATTTCTTCAGAGCTGTCTTTGTTACGTTGCTGATATTGAACCTTGGATGAAAGGGTGTAAACCTGGAGCAGACAGTCTAAACCAAGGCCTGAAACAGAGTTTAGGTTTCTTTGTAATTGTAATCACTAATAATAGTGATTTCTTAGTGTGGTTTCTTTTCTTTTTAGTCTGTTTCTTTTGTGTTTGTTGGCTGTTCATTTTTGTTTCAGAGTGAACAGTAATACCACATGAATCATTCACATCAATTACCTAAAGGCTAAATGGTGAGTGACTGGGAGATTCTCAACATAATCAGCAAAATACTAGGAAAAGCAACAAGAAAAACTCTGTAACGATTTTTTTCCCCTTGCCTTACACACAAATTGTTTATTTCTATTGGAGGAAAACCTGGTCTCACACATTATCATTTTCATGTCTGTGGAACTCTGCAGTGTGCTTTTTTGCAGATCAGAGCTGGCCAGTGACTTGAAATCCACTGGGGTGAGTTAAACCAATAAGCAGAATGTGGAAAAGAAATTAGCTGTGCAAAACAAATAAAAGATTCATTTTGATCCTACTGGCACTACAGCTTATATTTTCGATCTGGCATGACTGCGAGACCACACGTCTGTAGTTTAAACCAATGGCGTGGCATCTGCAGTTTCAAACAATGGCATGGACTTGTCAGCAACCCATTATGCACTATTTGTTTATTTTTCTTTTTGGAAGTCGTCACAGACAAAGCAAATAATCCATATCACCCACCGTTTTCCTAGAACAGTTTTGGGTCAGCTTTCCTGTCGTGCTCACATAATTCTTCTTTGGGGCGAGTTAACGAAGCGCAGAGAAAAAGGGCACTGCAGAACTCAGTGTGTGAAATAGTTGAGAAACTATGGGCTGCTTTTTGGAAAAACCAACGAGCCAACGAGGATGCCACGGGGAGCAAAGTGAAATCACCCGCATCCCGTATGGCTGAAAAAATGCACATCGGCAAGATAGATCACTGCTAGCCCTGTGTGCACAACTGCACACAGTGTTCGATTTAGCATTTTTTTAGTTGCATGAGCTTGATCTTGACAGTCATGTCGCCCTGACCGAGAAAATAACCTCAAGCATTTAAGGACTAGTTTTGCATGGAAAATCTGAAACGTTGCCCGTGCCAATGACAGAGAAAGGAAGTCTGGGTGGGATGTTAGTGCATTTTTTGCTGCTGAGCACATAGGTGCTTAGAGGTGCAATGAAAATGATGGCTATTAGTGGGATTAAAATGCGAATGCATGCTATTTTGTCAGGAAACTTTTTGAGTAGAAGAACTGCGAGGAAATTTTAATTTAGCTTTGGTTTGGACTGTAGTTCTCTCTTCTGCCACCAGATAGCATATGTATTTCTATGTTTCAGAACAGCACCTGAGCATCACTGTGTGATGTGCAAAAGAGCCTCTGCTGTACATAGAAGGTGAAAACAGCCAGTGCCCATCCCCATCTTCTTGAGCCCAAGTGAAAACTGAATGAAAATGAGCAAAAGAGGGAGAGAGCTGTGGTGGGAACAGTGCAGAGCCATGCAGGAGTATACTAAGAGGTTAAGGTTCTTAAAGAATTTCAAGATTATTTGTTTAGGAATAGTTGCTGCCAACAGGAAAAGTAGATAATTACAAAATGTAAGGTTAGAAACATTACTGTGGTTATGCTATTGGATTTATGATCAGTGATTCTCAACAATGTGCTGCCCAGGAGAAAACATATTTTGTCCATTCATAGTGGTCCAATTTTAAAAAGCAAAACGTAATACACGGCCAGTAACTTGTAATCGCGCCCTTGTTACCTACCATAAAAAACAGATACCTGTTTAAAATATATTCTATCTTGCGCTTAAATTAATGTGATGCTTGGTCATCAAGATCAGTAGCTGTACCTAGTCTTTTGTAGTTGGTCTTACACCTTAAAAGTCATAGCTAAAATACAGCTCCAAATACCATTTACAAGAACTATAAGATTATACGTAAAGTGCTAATGAGAATGTAGGAATGTACAATATCATACTGTCAAGGCAGGTGAATGGGAGAGCATGTCAATGCTGAAATGCTGTTGCTTGAGGAATGGAAGGGATTCAGAAATTCTGACTAATGGAGGGAAATTGTTCCACTGTACTGTGGCCAAGGTCAAAAAGGATTTAGACTCTTCAGCAGTAGTCTGGCTGTTATTCATTATTACTGCTAATGCTTCAGATGGACATGTGAGCAGGCTATATTCAAAGGTAAATTAATAAAAACTAGTAGCAGTTTTGCTTAGTCATAGATTAAGGAAATTTTGGTTGAAACACTAGGGTTTTCTTGGTAAGAAAAAGCGGTTTACCATTGCCTTAATCGACATGTCTTTGGATTGTAGACACTGGAAGAACACAAAAGCTCCATACCCCCTGAGCTGGACTTGAACCTATACCCAAATGCACAGCACAGGCACTGCAAGGCACTAGTGTGACTCATTGTGCCAATATGTCACTCCAGTAAAAAAAAAATATGTCACCAAAAATGGTCTCAGATTTTTATCATTGCAAGCAAAGTTCTAGTTTTTCTTGCTCTCTGATTGACAAGAGGATTTTTACTGTCCGTCTGAATACATGTATAAGAGGGAGATAATCTATGAATAGGACTCTGTGCGAGGAAGACTGAAAAGTACAACAGGACTCCACACACACAAACACACACACTGCCTGAACCACTTGTCCCATACAGGGTCGCAGGGAGCCAGAGCCTAAGCCAGCAACACAGGGCGTAAGGCTGGAGGGGGAGGGGACGCACCCAGGACGGGACGCCAGTCCGTCGCAAGGCACCCCAAGCGGGACTCAAACCCCAGACCCACTGGAGAGCAAAACCCAGTCCAACCCACCGCACCACTGCACCACCGCGCCCCCTGTACAACAGGACTCCCTAGAGCCCAATATACTGTGGGTATAGGGACCACTTTTTCAGCACCTTCCAAACAAAGTCCACATTAATTAAAACTGGAATCGTAGTCCTTGTGACCAAGTCGAAATCCAACTGTGACTCAATTTTGGTGCATATCCCAGTGGTGAAGACACTGTGTTTGAAGCTGTGCAATTGCAAATTTGGATCCCAAGACGGGAAGTACTGCTGTACTTCTGCAAGGTATTCAGCAATGTGTGGATAACAGGCAAAAAACAGGAACCCAGAGGCACAAGGTCCAAGCTTTGGGCCACAACACATACTGAGAATGCAAATCTGGTGTCAACAGTCCACACATCTAGTACTGTAAATATTAACAGGCCAAGCTTCAGACCCAAAATCAGCTGAAACCAAAGCTTGAGAAACTAAGATCTGTGCACCTTTTCAGATGCATCAGTAGCACACAATGCAGAAACAGCAATTATATCACCGGGAACAGCCTATAAATTATTTCATTCTCAACAAAAGAAGTCAAAACATAATCAAAACAGGCAGTCAAATATTCCAAATTGCCGTAGCATTATCTAAAATACCTTTTTAACTTCAGATAAAACCAAAAAATTAATGCCCTGTAATTCAATATAGTGTAATTTAATTATATTCACCATTGAGTCATATTACATATGCATTCTTCTTATTATTAGAGTATTACTATTATTAATAATAATATAAAAATTATTATGCTCTATTAGTAGCTGTGGTTCTCAGGCATTGGTTTTTTCTGCATTTCTGGAAGTAGTTAAATGTTTAATAGTTTAGTTTAACACCACAGAGATCATGAGGGATGTGTTTCTCGTTGTGTCCTTTCCCATCCAGGCCAAAAGGCTCCTGCTTTGGGGTCTTCATGATCTCTGCAGAAATGTTTACTTCTACTTATTATTTTAGTGCTAGTGATACATGACAGCACTGATTCTGGAAACTGTTTAATGTGTCGTGGGTGTTCCTCTTGCACGCATCTACAGCTGCAATCCAATCATGTGTCCGCCGGAATCGAAGGATTTGCTTGGAATGTCAACTGACCACTTCATTTTTCATGAAAGACAATGTGATTCAAGAGTAAATCAGATTTCAGAATGAAGGCTAGGCGACTATCTTCAGATTCAAAAGGATATCATAAAACCCTGTTCGAACACCAGTAACAGTAATGTGAAATATATGTGCAATAATGCCACATAATTGAAAACATTTTAATTTCGCTATGTTGTTCCTCTTACTTTTTTGTGAGGACCAGTGATACAGAGACATTTTAAAAACAGTGGGCATCTGCAGGACTCCATGTACTGACACATTTGTCAGATTTGTAGTTGGTCTTCCCTCAGATCTTTTGCAACGGTTTTTCTTATCTGTTGCCTATGAATTATGCAAACCAAATTTCAAAGACTCTACATGGCTCAGTTCAGCAGAAGTCTGAGGTTGTGACAATGAACACAACGGCTAATTGTGCGGGAGGCAGCGGCAAAATTAATGGCAAAATGAGATGAAGCACAGAGGCGCGTGGCCTTGAAACACTGAGGATTTGCAAATTTGCTGGAATGAAACAGGAAGTTTGACTTCACCGGCTTGCTTGTCTGTTAGCAAATATTTAAACAAATTCAAAGAAATGCAAATTATTAAGTCATACAAAATATTTCTGTGGCACATAAAATAATATCAGTAGCCACAAAAAAACTTGCAACATTACTGCCAGCCTAGAAAGAAAAAATAAAAACAACAGAACATGATTTAAACCAATACTTTGTCTCCTGTAATATGGTATTTTTATCATTTTAATGAAAGGGAAATACTGAGCTATGTGCGGAATAAAAAAGGTAATAGTCCTTTTTAAATTAATTAAATCAGTAAATTAATAAAAAGTACTGTAATTAAAAAAGGTGCAAAAATTGACATTTCGGGTGCAATATGCAAATACTTAGACTGATCAAAGAACTGCAAATTCCCAGGGTGCTGATGCTAGACTGGTCACCCTCAACCCCACAGTAATGTCCTGAGAATACTGGGTAACAAATGAATTGCTTCAAACAACAAATTAACTAAGTGAATGAAGAACCAGGGCACACAGCTTAGATCCTTGAGGGATGGTGCGCACCTGGGTTTCAACCCACCAAAGATTTTAATTACACAATGAAATCAGTAAGACATTTGATTGGATTTTTGGTTTTCTTCCTGAAATTACTGTAGTAATGAAAAGACTGATGGAACAATGTGAGGTCAGCCTTGTAACTACAGCTCCAGGCTTACGTGGGCACCTCACATGCCTCAGACTGTCACATGAAACGGTTTCTCTTAAGAATACTGTTAAAAATTTCAAGTAATGTGTAGAATAAAGTAAGAAACAATCTCTCCCTCTGTGATTTAAATTACCTGTGTTTGCACACTCACTCATCTTCAAACAATCACATGTTCGGTTTTGGAACCTTTGTTTTCTCTTGGTTTTGTCCATTTCTGTTTGTGAAAATATTCCCAATAAATTCTGTATTTACAGTACAAATTATATCTGATATCTGTCAGGGTCATTAAATAGTTAATCTGGTTAACAAGTGAAATATTCCATTCATTCTTCAATAATGCTAAGTCTTCATGAAATTTCCAGGCCCTCTTTTGTTGATATTGCTGGATCAGGCCTGGATCATAAAGTGCTCACACAGCAATCTGTGATCACTGCATTGCTGTGTGGGACCATTAATTATAGACTGCTCAATGAATGTACACCAGACATCCTTTGTAGAAAGTCATAAAAGCTCTGGTTATCCACTGTGACAAACTTCTGAACAAAGACAGCTGAACGTTCCTGTAGTGGAGAAAAGTAAAGAGATGCTCTACCAACAAGACATGAAGACAGCTGTTTTCAGTATTTGAGATATTAAAATTTTAGTTGCTTTTACTCAGCAGTTTGGTATTTAAAAGGTCTTACTGCAGTCTACTAATTACCTCATGTTATTATTATTATTATTATTATTATTATTACTATTATTATTATTTAGCACTGTTCTGCTACAGCAGGTTTGGCCTGTACCTGCTCTCTGGTGGGTCTGGGGTTCAAGTTCTGCTTGGGGTGCCTTGCAACGGACTGGCATCCCGTCCAGGGTGTGTCCCCTCCCCCTCCAGCCTTACACTCTGTTTTCCCGAGTTAGGCTCTGGCTCACCCACTCAGGACAAGCGGTTTCAGTCAATGTGTGTGTGTGTGTTCTGCTATAATTGATGATGTCTCAATGGGGGCGTGATGGTTTGGCGCTCCCATGGAAGACTGCTGATTGGTTACGCTGTCAGCAGCCAACATCCCTGGTTTAAAGGGTCTGGCTGATGGAGAATCACATGGACTCACCTCCACAAACTTTGCTGCCTCCCAAACTCTGCAGACCAGCCCTGAGCAACACCTCCAGTCCCAACCCCAGAGACATTACCATCCTGCAGCCCAATACCAACCCAGGCGGCTTAACCCACAGGCCCCACCCTTGGTTCAATGTCAAAGGTCACAGTACTGGCACTGCACAGGACTGGATTATCTCATCTATGACCGCTGCTGTACCAGGAAAGCAGGATCAGCCACACCAGAACCCCTCAAACCACTCCCCCTTCCCCCAGCACTACATAAGGAACACACATGCAGACAGAGCAACACAACATGAGTAACAAGAGCAACATAACACCAGAAGCAAGATTAAGTCAGTGTCTGCTACACTGTAGTAAGTGCCAAGAGGGGTCATCAGCATGTTCATGATCCATCAGAGTCCTGCTGGGGTCATAGTGATATGACTGACTAGAGAATATCTGTTTTTTTTTCACTGCAATATACAAAAATAGTGGTTTGTTTTGAATTCTTGGCCCAGGTAAGAACCGATCAGTGATGCTTACTGTTAACCCCCACATACAGTTTCTAGTGGTTCTGGACACAGATTTTTGCAGGTTTAGGATTGTACTGATGTAACATAAGTCAGGCATGCATCAGCCTGATTGCCCAAATTGCCTTCCACTGACTACAAATAACATATAACCAGTAACCCTCAACATCGAAGCAATTTTAGCAACTTTCCAAACTAATAGCAAGGATCTACTGCTGGGCACCGCAACTTCAGAACCCCTCCTACTGTGACTTGAAAAGGTTAGCAATTTCTCACTCAAGCATTTTTGGACAGAATGTCTCCACAATATTGGTGACCAGGTCATGAAAACTAATGGCGATTTAATGAATCCCAAACAGCCAATAAGCTTTCTGTATTTCTGAGAGCTGAATTACAAACTTACAGTGTTAATTGTAATAGAAAAGAATGAAAGGTGACACAGTTGCTTATTGCTTAATAAGCCTTTTCAAAGTGGCCCACAGTAATCCAGCGGCATTGTCACTGTGGGCAAGATAAGCCCCTGTGCACCTGCAGACACAACTTTATTGGGTAAGAATCCGTGGTGACATCCACTATTGGTGAGCAGAATGTCCCTACTTCCAGAGAGTGAATACTCCAGCTATCCTCAGTGCCCTACTACAACCTTTTCTATTCATGAAGGTCACCTTTGAGTGCATCAGCATGGAACTCATCAATCAATTGGAGCAGTCTGCAAGAACATCGCTTCGCCGTGGTGATTTTAGACTCATCTACATGATATCTGGAATCATTGGCACTGCATAATACTGAAGCAAACACTATCACAGATACACTGTTCCATATGTTTTCACATGTGGGGATCCCCGAGGAGATCCTTACCGATCAGAGGACATCCTTCATATAGTGCACTTTGGGCACGAGCCAAGAGATATTTTGAACATCATCGAAGAGAGCTGGGAGGAAAGTCCCATCTCCAGCAAGAATAAGGTCCAGTATATTCTAGACCCCACACCGCTTGTGCTGAGCAGGGTTGCGGTGAACCGGAGCCTAACCTGGCAACACAGGGCACAAGGCTGAGGGGGAAAGGGACACACCCTGGACGGGATGCCAGTCTGCCGTAAGGCACCCCAAGCAGGACTCGAACACCAGACCCACCACAGAGCAGGCCCCGGCCAAACCTGCCGCACCACCACACCCCCTTTGTTCTGGACCTTTGAGTGAAATTACATTCCCATAGGCAAATCACCAGCGAACATTTACTCTTGCCTCAGGAACACCAGACCTCCTCTTATGACAAGAACTGCTATGTAAGACAATTTTAGACAGGAGACAAGGCCTTTGTTCTCTTGCTAATTGCTCATTCAAAACTGCTTGCAAAGTGGCAATGGCCCCTTGTGGTTAGACAGCATTTTGGCGATGTCCACTACGTAGGAAACTGCTCAAACAGAGGCAGCTCCTGCAAGCTATATTGCATCAACCTCCAGAAAAATGGCAGGAAGCAGAAGAAGCAAATGCTTCCATGGCAACCCTGACAACAGACATTTTACAAGTTAAGTCCTGACATTTCTGTGTTCTTGTCTAACTCCTCCCCACTCTCTGTCAAAATAAAGGCTGATTTCGAAGATGTCTCACCTATGCCTGGTCACACTCACCTCATAGAACACCAGCCAAGAGCAGTTATAAGAAGTCACCCCTACAGACTCTCCCTCCACAAACAAAAACTGATGAAAGAAGAGCTAGAAAAAATGATGGAGATGAGAGTAAGAAGAGTTAAAAAGTGAATGGAGTAGTCCAGTAGTACTTGTGCTAAGAGCTTACGGCTCAAAATGGTTCTGCATGGATTACAAACAGGTTAATGTCATTGGCAAATTCAATGCATACCCAATGCGCTGATTGTGTGAACTTCTATATCATCTGCGGCCAACTCACTTTTATTCAATACTGGGTGTAAAAAAAAGTCTATTGGAAATCCCCATCTCAAACATCCAGAGAGATCTCAGCCTTTTTGACTCAATTTGGGTTGCACCAGTTTGTTCCCCTTCCATTTGGGCTTCGCAAGGCCCCCATTATATTCCAGTGACTTACGGACAAAATTTTTGACCTTCACGCAGCCTATTCAACAGCATATCTCGGCAGCGTCTTTATCTTTAACAATGACTTGCAGAAATAATAAATACGTACAATACAACACATCAGATACATCTCAAAGTCATCCTGAATTCGCTTAGATGTGCTAGACTCACAGTTAACCCAGAGAAGTGTGCCACAGAGGGCTTAACATAACAAACATTTAGATTTGTCCAGAAATTCACAATCTTACCATTACAGAAAATTGAAATATTTGGCAATTTATTATATTTGAGTAGATAGACTTTGGTCATTTTAACATTATTCTGACCTTCCACTTCTGAGAGAATGCACTTGACAGAACATATTTATGCTAAATACATCTCTCATTCCATATCTTGACTAAAAAAAGTTATTGTTTAGCTATGCCTCTCAGTGCTGCAAGTACATTCAAGGTGAGAAAATATTCAGTTGTGCAACAGTTGCATTGAGAGTCAAGATCCATTATTGTCTTAAGAATAATTTTAAGGCAAATCAGGTTATAGACAGTTGCCAGGAAATCATATGTATACTTGCATCACTTAGTAAAATTTCTTTCTGTGTTATATATAGCAAGAGCTATTTCTCGAAAATGGTTCCGATGAATTGTTTTCATCAAAGCCCAAAGTCCACCGCCCACACAAGGCACAGGTATCCGGGAAAGAACACATCATGACACACTTGTGCAGCTCTGTTGTTAGCTGAGATAGGGATAGGGCACGCAGGCAGCTCCCTCGGCAGCCATGGCAACAGAACTCTTTCTGAGGGGCAGCAGCCAATAGCAAAGCACTTCTCCACTTTTACCTCCCCAATTGGTGCCAAGGATGCAACCAAGCCAATTTATCAGAACTCTGGCACATTTTGGCCATAGCATTTTTGCTCAGGGTGTGTAGTGTGAATGAGAGTAGCTTTCACTTGCATCACTCTGAAAAACATACCACTTGAAATTTCTGGTGCTGGAAATGACTGAATTAGTTACAGAGAATGAATGCATTTTTAAAAAAAAAAAAACTAAAAAAAAAAAAAAAAAAAAAAAAAAACTATTAACTGAATGATACATGCATATACAGTAAATGTTTGTGTAATTGTGTTTATGACATCCTTAGACACAGAGCACAGCAGTATAATAAAAGTATTGATATGCATTTGAATCAGGATTCATCTGAATTAGAATAATCCTATGAGTAAACAATGTCTTTCATGTAAGACATTAGAATTCAATGACAAAATAAACAAAGACAAGCATCACATATTCTTAGCAACTTCCAATAAACTCATTTATTATTTTCACACAATGAATAACATGAACAAGATCAACTTTATTAAGTGCTCTATACTGCTAACCAGCAAATGGCAGCAAAAAGACGAGCTTTTCTTTAAGAAAAAAGGGAAATAAAACAAAAATAAAACAACAACTAGATCATGAACAAACATGACCAAAAGCATGCTGGCAAATACATATATATGTATATACATACATATGCATATATATACAAATGCATATATATGTATGTGTGCGCGCGTGTGTGTGTCTGTGTGTGTGAACATATTTATATAAATATTAGGTATATAAAGACATACACAAACAGCTGTATATGTGTGTATATTTATATATTTACTTATGCACAAACACACACATACATAACATATACATAAATACATATATATGTATACATATATATACATATATGTATTCATATATATTTCAAATACTTGCAGTTTTAATATTCATACAATGTACAAAATTGCTTCATGAATTAAAAATCCATTACAAAAAAATTATCAAACAATGTACAAGGTTCCTCCGAATTTATTTAAATTCAAATATCTTTCTGCTTGTCTAAAATATGCATACATACAATCAAGTAGAACATGCAAATAAAGGAAAAAATCCACTCTGTTAAAAAGAGGTTAAAAACAGCATGTATAACAAACTAAAAATTACCAACACAGTTTAGAGCTCAGTTTGTGCTCTTGAGAATGACATTACTCCATTTGAATTATTTTCTCAATACTTAATCTGCACTTTGTATGTTTTAAGAATGATATGGTTAAAAAAGTCCTATTATTATGCAATCTGTGTCTTTGTCTCTTAATATTTTCTTTCACGTTCACTGTTTAGTGTTTCACAGTTCAGTTAAATCTGTTTTGTTTTTCCTTTTTCCCAATTCATGGAAATGATGAGTTAAGAACTATTAACCTCTTTTGAATACAAGTCTGTAACATTAAATTTACCTCACTCTCTCTCGTTGAAATCTAAGAACCAGATGAAAAGAATACATTTCAGCTTTAAAAGGCACCGGTATATCGGCTGGTAAAGTAAAAACATCTGGTATTTTACACTTCAACACTAAAACAGCATGCTGAAGAGCAACTGCTTGTGAGCATGATAGTCCATCAACTCAAGATTGCCCGCATCAAGATCCCAAACAGTAATAAATACCAATAACGGGTTACTATTTGGAATTTGTATATTTTGGTAAAAGCTGCAAATTACGGTTCTGTTTCTTTATAAACTTGAAATGGCTCAGCATTAAATTGGGGATTACATGGACTTTTCCTGTTTTTTGGCAATGTCTTCCAATAGTATTTAAAAGGGGCTCTTGATTGTTTGAGCCAACAAGCCGTTTTTGAACCACAGACTGATGGGAATACGTGTTAGCCAACGCGAGTTGTTTTTCCTTGTCAAAGCAACGATACAAATTTGCCGGTCTCCGTGGCACTCAGCTCTGAACATTATTTCAGGCATGAAATCGATGCAAGGGCCTCGGCTTGACCCCCCAACCCACCCAAAAGCGACTGGCTGAACAAGCTGGACCACCTGCACATTAAACACAGTTTGCATCCATGCAGTCAGATCCAGTATACTTACACTATTTACAAAGGACTTTAAGCTGAACTTCAAATTAAGGCTACACTGCAGATGGACAGAATGTTCTGGTCATTTGCAGTCACAACAGTTGCAGTGATAGTCACTTTTTGCAGAAACACATTTTTATTAAGCTTATTACCTTCTTTATGACATAAAATAAGACCACTTAATTATTTCTGGGAAAAGGGTGGACCCCAAAAACACATACATACACACACACGGTTAGAAAAGGATCGACCAACGGAGAGATTCAACGAGTTTCGGGCCACTTGCCCGCCAGCTGGTTCACTGGTACCAACACGATGCATAGCAAAGAGGGAAGAGAGAAAAGGAACACCATGAAACACACGGCATCATCTAGAGAACGACCACAAAGAGGGCAATAGGGTGAGGGAGGGACTTGGGCTCTCTTCCGCTGCATGGGGGTAGGAGTGCACACCCACCCTCCCGCTCCACCCCCATTCACGACACGCTCACAAATGGGAGAGGCTTGCTCAAATTACCTCCGCAGGATGTGGAGCTCTGAGGATGAACGCATGCTGCTGGACTGCAGCCAACTGATGGCAGGGCTGGAGTGGAGGGGGTTTGTATGTTGCAGCATTGACTCCTGCATCAACTTGAATGTACGCTTAGAATTTTGTGACGCTAGAACACAATTTTTGTAAAAATTACAGGATGTTATCTGGTTTGTGGTTCCAGTTTTTTCCCCCCCAAGAACATTCCAAAAGAAATGTTATGTACTGGGAAACAAACATAAGGCACGCAAGTAATAACTGTGGGGCACTCCACGTATGGAGTAACACTTCAACCGGCTTTTCCCAAATTAACTTATATGCGCACTGATTGTAACTCTTAGTCCATGGCTTCCATCAAAACCACTGAAATGTTTACTTATATAAGTCTCTCAATGCTGAGAACAAAAATACTGAAATGGCAGAGAAAAGTGTCAGGGATATAGTATCATGTAATGAGCTGACAACATTAGTTCTTGTCTAAAAACACTGTACAAAGAGTTCATTTTCCTGGCGATTTACTTTTCCTGTTATTGCCATTTATCCCCCTTTGAAACTAAGAGCCATTTGTCAAGAACAAAGGAGAATCGTCATTGAAAATGTGGTTGCTATACTTTAATTCTTGATTTTAAAGAGCATTTTGAATAAATAAATAGCCAACCTTCTGGTAATGAATGACAAACACCTTTCTAATATGATAAAAGGACAGAGTGAGCATCACACAGATAATCAATGCAGTGGTGAGTCTAGCAACTTGAAGTGATTTATTTTTTTTTTTTTGCAAAGAGCTTATTTCAAATCAAAGCTCTGTTCTCATTGCCATTTTGATACTGGTGGCATCCCATTTGAAATATATCCAGCTTTTGGCTCTGCATATATTCACTTGCTACATAAATCGAGACTACAGGTACATGTGTAAATTGGGTTGCAGGGCTGACCTGTAGTATTTGGCACCTCAGATGTGTCTCATATATAAATGTTTGGTTGTCCCAGTTATTCAAAGTGATGAACACTCTAAAATGTGGGGGAAAACTATGGGCTATAGATATCTGCTGCTCATCAAAATGTACCATTTAAGCTGCTGACAAACAGTAAGGCTTAATTAAGTCTATAAGTGCTTAGATTAACAAACAGAAAGTGAAAGAGGACTTTTGGGCAACAGTGATTCAACTTTGATCAGATGATATTTTGAACTTTTTTCAACAAGCCAAACTGGTCTGGAATCACACATTTCTTTCTATTTTGGTTAAAAATACCCAAATTTAATTTTCTAGGGTAAAACTTTTCAACTGTTTCTTATAAACCACTAAGTCAAAAATACTTTCTGAAACATGTCGTACAGAGAAAAAGGCATGTACTGTAATACTTATGTACAGACAGACCTTTGGTGCAAAGCTGGAGAGATCCAAAAGGTCTTATTTCCAAAGTATTGCCATCTGCCCATGCTCAGAGCATTCCTGAACGGGGGGCGGGGACGGGTGGAGGGGTGGATTATTGTAATAAAATACCATCGGTTAACACACTTGACCTACTGTACAGGTGCTTTCACAAAGTTGGATTTCAAGGCAAGGTAACCAGCATTGCACAGTATCAGCAAATCAATCATTATCTACAGCTGCTGGTATAGGTGCGGCTGAGCCATTTAACGATGACTGGAGAGAACCGCCAAGAGTACGATAGAGCTTTGCTGGACACTGGCTCACACAGTCAGACGCCGGGGAAGCGAGCTATGTCTGGAGTGCAAGATTTTTTTGCTCCTAAACTTAATATTAAATGCCAGCCCCAACGACAATGACCCCTATTATCTGTCCATATTGTCCAAGAGTGCCAAGGCGCAGGGTGAGGTTCTGGCGGCTGCAGCACACAGTTTTAGTAAATAGCTTGCAGGAGGCCAGAATTGCCTGCGCTCCTCTCTGTTGCGGTAGCCTCGTCCTCTTTTGACCCCCTGCACCTTCGTGGACGCTTGGCTTGGTTCTCTTCTTGGGCCTTCTGCCACCGTTTGGCCCCCCTGGCCAGCTGGGGTGGTGACTGTGCCATATGCACCACCGATTCAATGGTGTCCAAGATGGAGTCATGGTTGGAGAACTCCAGGGGCTCTGGAAGTAGGTTGGTCCTCACACTCTTCTTCCCAGGAAGGTCCACACACTTCTCTAGCACAGGCATCTGTCCGGCTGGTTCAGGGTCCAGCAGAACGGGCTGCTTCCTGGGCCTTCCTCGCCGTTTCTTCACAATGTTGTTGCCGGTCTTAGCCTGCCGTTGAAGCCTCTTGACTTTGAGGATTTTGTTGACATGGTCCAGGTTCTTCTTCGTGGAGAGGATCTTGGAGAAGGAACACATGTTCCTCACTTCACACTGCACCTCCTCCACCTCCTTCTGCTTTAACCTTCGTTTCAGTGGAGAACCGTGTTCTGAACAGAAGAAGACAGGAAATATAAATGAAAATGCTGAAAACATCAGAACAACCAGAACTCCTCCTTCACATATTTGTCAAGTCTGCCTTAAATTACAATCAAAATCAAGTGTCGGTGAAATGGAATGATATGTTGAGGCAAAAATGCAATTATTGCTCACTGAAAACAAATTGTAATTACTGCATCAGTTGTCTCAGAAAATTGTCAGTTTTTTTTTTTTTTTTTTTTTTTTTAAAAGAAAAAACCCTGATACTAGCCAGTCTTGAAGAATGAAACACAAAGGAGTTTTCTGTAATGACAGGAAATCCACAGAAATGTCTCCTTGGGATGTGAACTGGGTTGCAACAGCAGACAGTTTCCTTGCATCTGGGGCACTGGCTAACAACTGGAGATGTTTGAGACGAAAGTGAGAGCTGTGTATGACAGGCTCATTTTCAACAAGAAAAAACTAGCAGTGTTTGGCTAAAGGAAGGACATTTGGAAAATGACATGTACATTGGATGGGATTCTAATGCCCCTGTTTACACAGAGCTACAGAAACCCTGTCAGTAGACAGAGGCCTATGGAATGCTAAAGGTTTAGGGATGAGTGACAATCCGCCGCCCCACACACTTGGGTATTCACTGATCCATGAAGACTGGCTACACGCCTTGAGACATTCAGAGAGGACACAGGAGCATGCCAAAAGTTCTGGCAATACATGAACAAATTCATGGTTTGCATAAGTCAGGCATTTTTTGTCCTTCATCTTCTCATCTCTTGGTGACTAATGGTCTATGGTCTTTTATTCTACAGTAAAACCTATATGTACAAGATAGGTGAATGAACATTTTTAAAGAGGAGCTTAGTGCAACCAGACAATGTTGGCCTTTCCACACATCTGGACAACCACTGATTAATAGGGAATGGTGGGAACATCTGTTTGGGCTGTACCTGTCTGAAAGTCTTCAGTGTTCACCCCCACCTCTTGTATATAGATGCCTGGAAATTCAAGCTATAAACTATGAGTCCAGTGATACAACACTGATTAATTTACAGGCTTTGCTCTTTGCTTCTGAGCCCTTTGGACGACCGCCCAGACTCAAGGAGAGACGGAGCTTCTACTGGACTGAAGTGAAATAAGCACAGACGTTGTAAAACTGCCCAGCTGCAGACTCCTCCTCTGAGGCTTAATCTCAGGCTCACCTACCCTCTGAAATTAACCCTCTTCCTCTTTCTTTGCCCTTCTCTTCTTCCATTTCTCTTTCTTTTCCTGCAGTCTTTCCCACAGTCCCTCATCCTCTCTGCCTCTTTCTCTCACTCTCTCTCCATCTTTCTTTCCTTCTCTCTCCCTCACACTCCCTCAGTCTAACTCCCCCCTTCATCTTGGCATGGTACTCCATCTGGCCTGCTATCCCAGAGCGCAAACAAAACCAGAATTATGAAGTCTTTAATAAGCCATGGTAGAAAAAAGGCATGAGACAAAATGAGGAACAGATCGCAGGACTCAAGATTGCATGTTAAAAGAGAAAAAAATAAAACCCAGACCAACTAACCATAATGTACTATCCAAAAGGTTTATATTCTGTCTGAGAACAAAAAACAAGATCTGCCTTTTATCACATCACTGTTCTTTCCTTAAGATCTCTTTAATGGGATGCAGTGCTGCACCTCACAGCAACTGACCGCAAGCAACTGACAATGTCAAAGCATCCTGTCTACAGAAACAGCAACAGAACTTTGTCTGCAGCTGTAGGAATGGGGCCCAGTGAACTCAATGAAAGTGCAATGGGAATTAGGTAAAACATTCAGCATGAACTGGTGCTGGGAATCACATATGGTTGACATCATATACTCATCACAGAATAAAAATGACCCATAACACCACCTTATTAATCATCATTCTTTATAGTTGTTCTTTTAGGTACTTGGGTACATTAAAGAGAAAGAGAAGGGAAGGAAAATATTTGAATTAAGATGAAAAATTAATATTTTGGATTTACAGTAAGGTAAATATCAAATCATCTGTCTGGCAAGTAGATGCTAGCATTCCAAAAACTCATGTATCCTATAATTTTAAACCTCCTCATGTTTGACAATTTAAAATTTACTGAAGCACATTTTATTCTTGATCAGTAAAACTAAGTAAGGTAGGAAGTAGTGTAATACTTAAAGTGAAAACCTGAAGAGCCAGGAGAACTCTGCTGTAACTCTGCTCACTATGGCACTAATAAGAATACAGAAATACGCGCACGCACACACACACACACACATTTTCTGAACCACTTGTCCCATACGGGGTCGCGGGGAACCAGAGCCTACCTGGCAACACAGGGCGTAAGGCCGGAGGGGGAGGGAATACAGAAATAAAAAAGGTCTAAAAACAACAGAAAAAAAACACAGTGTCTGAATAACACCAGATAAGACTACACAGAAAAAGAATATTTTTCTCCAATGCAAGTTCACAGCTGGACAACAAGACCTAATTTATGTTACACATAAATAGCAGATGTTAAACTGAAGCGAAATAAATACTGTTTAAGGAAAAAATCCTTTTCTGAAATAGAAATATTAGCCTGCCATCTAAGAGTTTCAACTTAATAAAGGTATTTTTATAATTATGTAGAAAATGAAAAAAAGACTGAAGGGGGAAAAAAAAAAAAAAATCAGAAGTCACTGAAAAACACACACACACACACACACACACACACACACACACACACACACACTTTCTGAACCCCTTGTCCCATACGGGGTCACGGGAGAACCGGAGCCTAACCCGGCAACACAGGGCGTAAGGCCGGAGGGGGAGGGGACACACCCAGGACGGGACGCCAGTCCACCGCAAGGCACCCCAAGCGGGACTCGAACCCCAGACCCACCGGAGAGCAGGACCCGGTCCAACCCACTGCGCCACCGCGCCCCCCATCACTGAAAAACATTTTATCACTAATTGTGAAGCATTTACTTCTAGCAAAATGAACAGCATTTTAAGGAAAAGGTGGACAGATGTGCCAACCAACCTCATGTTCATAGACCTTCAGGAAATCAACTCGTTAAGAAAATTTCATGAATAGCATTTCAGTGAAGGAGCCAATGGAGCAGGGACCCTGTTCTCAACAGCTACTCTTAAAATATTTTAACATAGTTAAAATAACTATATTAACTCAATGCTGTGTGCAAACCTGTGTAGCAAGAAAAGCTGGCATAATATTTCAGTAAAAATATTAAATTTATGGAATGGAAGGCACTCCACAAGAGGGTTTTTTTTAGCATCTTTGCTGAAAAGTTTTATGAGATAGAAGAATAATCCAAAGCAATACTGAAATTGTGGAACTACAAAGAAGATAAAAAAAAAAAAAAAAAAGACAGTTTTTTTTCCCCCCTCAACAATCTACATTTTATGTATGACCGCACTGATTTCTCATTTGTACTGCTTTGGATTTACATGATCGATTGCAAAATGGGCAGGATTTTCAGACAAGACTGAACACAGTGTTTTAGCTATAATACATTTAAGAATGGGTAAATGAATTAATTATGAAGAAAGAAAAAAAATCTTTTCATCTTAAAAACTGGACAGAACCCAAAGAGGTGAAGTATGAAAGAATGTCACAATGAGCAACAGATGGAATGGTTTTAATGCAACCTAAAGGCAACAGTACAGCTGTAAACAGTGGAACAGAATGTGGATTTTAAAACTGACTAGACAAGCAGCCAGAGGAAGCAGGACAAGAAGGGGAAAAAGCCTCGGTAGACTACATTGAGACAAGCAGCAGAATCCAGCTGATAAGGACAAAAAGAAATCTGCATCTTGACATAGGTCTGACTGCAGGTACCAAAATACCACAGGACAGGAACCTATTGGGCACACTTCATATTGATTTGCTATGTTCTCCCATTGGTATTGTGTTGACTGCAATGAAGAAATGGTGCCCCTAAACGTGATTGCGCCACATTTTAAAAGTACTATCAGTTATGGTACTCTACTGCATTCAGGTGAAGAGACAACCCTTTTAGACAGATCTCAATGTCATCGCTCTTGTGAAGAGGCACTGATTAAAGCAGGGAATATGGTAAATCCCTCCCTTTTCCATCAAGACATTACCCCAGTGGGCTTCCATAGCACAAGGCTTTCACCCTAGATTCCATGAACAGAAATAATCTGAAACATGCAACTCGAGTGCATCTGGGTTATTGATGGACCATGCAATTGTTTTTAGCCTTACTATGGCCAGAAGGACTTACGGAAAAGTGCCAGAGTATATTTGGGCTGCTGTGACATTTCCAAGCTATATACACAGGCCACGTACAGGAAATTTTTTTAAAAATCTCAAAGCTTGAGTCTGCCCCAGGCCCTTGGTTGGAATGCTGGATTGACAGACATGTCTTCCCCAGGACTAACATGTCCCATCCCCAGCACACAAGTCAAAATGGCATTATGCCACCCAGAAGCCAATGCACACAAATCAAGAAGTGCACAGCCAAAAAAAAAAGGATGCAGGCAAACCGTCTTAGTCAAATAGTCTTTTCAGAAAACAGCTTGTCATCAGCATATGAAGTCTGATTTAGGAAAGTATACAACAGAGAAGGGCGGGAGGGTGACTGAATCTATTCACAAAAAAAGAAATTCAAGAGAGCCCTGCAATAAGTTGGGCTTGTCAGCAAACACTCTGCATCCCTGGGCTTGCTGGGATCCTTTGGTAAACTTCCCTTGAGGCAACAAATCATGGAAAAGTGACCCACACTTTCAAAGGATTTGTTATAAGCCATTCATCCCACTCAAATCTCTACCTCCATGCACTGTATTCATCAAGGACACCGATTTACAGATTCCTACAGCGTTCAATTTACAACTAGGCCTGCAAAGATGTACAGGTCTGAGGGGGTCAAGACAATCTGATCCTAAATTCTCGATTTAAGGCTCTCTGGCCATTTATGGACCCGTGAAGGATAAAAAACAGGCATAGATGTATGGTCACAAGTGGTGCTATCACTGAGGAACAATGCATATTCTGCACTTATTCATGTTTAGTATAAGGTTATTTACAGAACCTGTAGGTAAAGCTTCACCTTCACATGTCAGCACTCACATGATCCTTCCCAAACTGGGTGGTCAGTAAGGGCATGTGTTTGTACCCTAAACAGAAGTTGTACAGCCTCTGGGCACAGAGCCTTTCTGGAAAAAGCTTTTTTTTTTTTATCCTGGACCACAGGATAGTGCCTTACCCATTTCCTCCTGGGGCAAGCAAAAAATAAGTCAGATGTATATGACCGTGAACACCAACTTAAAAATATGAGGTTTGTGGCGTTTCACAGTAGGGATAGCAGTACCCGGGCCATACACTGGAAACATAACTGGAGGCAACAGTTAGTATGGGGTTAAAGTAATCAATTTGCAACTGAAGACCAATGTTCTTTCATAAAGCAATGTGTCACATTTCGCAAGTTCTCATTGTTAGATACTTTAAAAAAATGTTTAAATAGCAAAGCTGCAGAAATAACACTTATCTAAAGAATCCAATTAAGGACATATACGTACAACAGGTAGCAGGAGGTACCAAAGTGGTTAAAGTGCTAGGTTTGAATCCTCACTCTTGTGTTACTACTCAATCACAGTATTTAGCTTGAATTACTACAGTAAAAACTTTCCAGCTGTACAAATGGGTAAATAACTTATGCAGCTTAGTATACAAACAGCTAAAGGAATAAACAAAAACAATATTGACTTCAGTTGATGTAAGCAACAGATTTGTACAACAAGAACAGACTTACTGACTATGACTGCAAAAGCTCAGGCGGACATGTTACTGAAATTGAGTGTCTTAGCAATTACAGGCAAGCATTAAAGATTTAAAAAAAAATCCTAGACTCTAGTTCTGTTCAGATGCGACTCTGTTACCTCAGTGCAAACTGGTTATAAAATGTGTCTTTTGGGAGTTATCCATGTCTGTGTATGAGACCTGAAATACATGATTCTCAGAAGATCCTCTTGACTAAGCATCTTATTTGAACATCAGAGGTCCATTATATGTGGGGGGGAACAGAAGTCAACATTGCAGGTAAAACACCAACACAAATGACCTTGTGAAAAATCGTAACCTTTACTTCTGATACTGCTTTAATGCAGGTATCTCCTTAATTTTCCTCCAGCCTGACAAATGGCTGCATTGCTCTTGCAGTTGGAACACTTCCCTGGATTTCACTGTGTTCAATCTGGCACTTAAGGGGTTTTAAGATTGAGCAAAAGTGTTTCCACAGGGTGCAGTAACACATGTTCATGCAAAAGCGGGTTCATTAACATGAATACCAATTGATTTATTTAATTTAAAACCACTTATTCAAGACAAATAGCTAAAAGGAAGAAGTAATTCTCATACAGCTGGCAAATGAGTTGACTTTCATTACATACATCGAAAAATCACTTCAGGCAGTACATAATGTAAATCTGCTTATCAAACGTGTCTGTTTAAAGTCCATATGTGCACGTGTTTTTTTTTTTTCTTTCCCTACAACTGAAAAATGTGTTTACATGAAATTGTGACTCCGCATTGCCCTGACTGTATGACAGAATGTGTATGCTATGCCTTGCACCTTATCTCCTTTGTATAGCCTCAAGTTCCTAACAAGGTCGACTGGATAAGGTACTATTGATTCTTATCTGTGCAGAAAAACAGAAGCAGTTTTTCCACATAAGAATCAGGTTAATAAAAATATAAAAATATTTTTCCTAGTCTGACGCTCACTGTTGATGTCACATTGTACAGCTTTAAATCTGAAAAAACATTAAGTTAAGACTTATTCTTGATTAAGGTCCATCAGCTCTTTCTTTCACCTCCAGCCATGCTTTGTGGATGGTTTCCTTTGCAAAATCTATGATGTGGGAATGATGGTTATTGACTATGCTTGGGAAAGGTGCATGTTAACCACAGGAGCCAGCAATTCCAATTTGATGGAATATCAAGATAGTCATCCATACCTGTGACTTATCACTTTGAATCCATTTTTCCACATACTCTTTCTGTCAGTGCTTTATATTATGTTGAACCCTCTAAATGATGATGAATACTGACAAACTTGGAAGAAAAAAAACTATAAAGACCATGTGTCACAGGCAACTCAACTGACCAGACTAAAACAACCAATATGCTTCTTCAAACAAATCCATTTCACATGTGCTTGTCAGCATGTTGCTTCTTAAATTCACTCCTCGCTGGCTAACTTCCATTTCATACCCCCAGTCAAAGTGCTCCAAGAGGAGGACACTACTAATGATGGGAAGATCAGCGCATGTAACTACAGGTTGCAGGTGCCAACAAGGTCACCAGGAGGCACTCCTGCAGCGGGCACCAGAAATAACCTTACTGAGTTAAGCTTGGGGGGGGGGGGGGGGGGGGCGCGATGGTGCAATGGGCTTGGCCAAGGCCTCCTCTCTGGTGGGTCTGGGGTTTGAGTCCTGCTTGGGGTGCTTTGCGATGGACTGGCGTCCTGTCCTGGGTGTGTCCCCTCCCCCTCCAGCTTTGCGCCCTGTGTTGCTGGGTTAGGCTCCGGCACACCGCCACCCCACTTGGGACAAGCAGTTTCAGTCAGTGTGTGTGTGTGTGTGTGTGTGTTAAGCCTATGATTTTCCACTTCTGTTGCAACTCCCAGTCATGACTGCTGGTTCACACAGAGTTCAGACTCAAACGTCTCAGCCATGGGACACACTGCAAGAATGTCTTTACTGGGTGGGCCACTTGGAAGCCACTGAAAAAACAATATTAATTACACTTAACTGTGTATTCCCATATCACCTGAAACCAACTGGGTTCCATTAAATGATGTATTAAAAATGGCTTAATGACTGCAGTCATACTAAGACATTTCATGGCATTTTCAGTATTTCTTAATGTACTTAATGTAAAGGGGGAAAAAAAAAAAAGATAATCGTAAATCCAGTAAAAACAATAGTGAAGATTTTGCCTTCATCCTCTTAGCTTCCCAGTGTCTGTTGCATCTTATCAACAGCTTACCCTGTTTCAAGAGACATTTAAATCTTGCTTTTTTTTCCACCAGGACCATTTTATTGAGGCTTTTGGATTAAGAATCACATTTGCTGCTTCCAACACAATGCCACTTAGCAGATTTAAGAGCCATAAAATTTTTTCTTCTTCTCTACCGTGACACAGCGGAAAACACAGTGTCTGACTCTGTATATCATCATGAGCCTGTTTAACAACGCATCTCTGCCCTGATATGTCAGTCGGCTGACAAAACCATGCATCTGTAAGAGTGATTGCTAAAACCTGCTGCACTGACGCATGTACAGTAACTGTAAATCCAAGCATTGTGGTCTCTCTTCCTCAGCGCTTGAAAAGGGAACAGCAAGAAGACTTACTACTGCTACAATATTTGTATATATAGATACACACACAAAAAGTGTGTGATTGCCTTGTGCAATTATGCTTAATACACTATAAACTAGCAAGCACATCACACACAGTACATTTCTATAATGAAAAAAATGTGATCACTGTTGCTATACTCACTCTACAAACTCATGTCTGCTGCCGTAAAGTCAAAAAAAGAAGCTTGTATAATTGTTATAAGCAGTAACAAGCAAAAAACTCTTAAGTTAACAGTGACTACGTGTGTAAATATGTACCTCACAAGCCCCTTTCTAACAACTGCATGAAACCAGAAGTAGGCTAATCCCAAGCAGGATTTACAGACCTTTTATTGGAAAACTTATATTGTCATATAAGACATTAATACCCATTATAAATCAATATTTGGCTTAGCATCATGCATTAACTTCCTTGACCCATATTTACTAATGTCATGTAAATATAGGATTAAGATATGAACACAATGCACAATACAAATTTATTAAAAAAAACACCTGAAATATGCCTTAAATATCATTCATGTTAACATCATATCCAGTCTGTTCAAAATATTTTAAAAGTATACCATCAACAGTATTTTTCTTGTAAATTACCTGCCAGCACAAACAAGACATAGATAATATCCTGCAATAGGCCTTTTCTGCCTGGCAAAATGCCCATGAATTCACAAAAAAAAAAAAAGTTTCTTTGCACTCTGGGTCTGAACTCAAGTACAGCAGCTTAGAAGTGTTGTTTTAAACATGTTCAGTATCATTTCTGTTAGAATGTCGTAACTCCCTCAAAAAATTTTTTAGTTTTGAACAAAGCAGAACATTCTTTAATAAGGCATTTAGTGGGGAATCATGCTCCTGTGGTATAAAAACTGATGTTTGGGATATTTATGAGACCATGCTTTGAATGAAATGAACACATTATAAAGCTGTTCCTTTGTATTTGCAATAGCCTGATATTATGAAGAAAACAAACATATTATAAAAATCCGTCTTTCTGTTCAAACTAACATTGACTGAAAACCTACATGTCTTCATACGGACACACTAGCCTTTGATATTACATTCTGCATATGACAAGTTTTTTCTGTGTATTTTAATAGCGACAAGCCTGGTCTGTCAAGTGTGGCAGTAAGTCATGGAGGTGGATTGCAGCGAGGGTTAAGCAGATTGCGATCCAGCCCCCATTCCCCGCCCCTCCTTCCCTCTGCCTTTCCTCCCGGGATTGAGAATGTAATCTAACTGAGCCCAGGGCTTCCAATTCCCCTTCAGTGGAGTTGGCTGGATTCATTAAACTTCTGGCTGCTGTCCAGCTCTTTTAACACAAGGAGAGGGCTTTTTTTATTGCATGTCTGTAGAAAATAAATCAAAATGTGTGAATAATATATCTCTGAAAGGATCACTGGCAGGAAAAGAAAAATAGGAGGAAAGAAAATATGTGAATTATAGTTGCCTCCATCTCTACGTAACATAGCTCCTGCCAGATGTACCAGATTAAAAAAGGAGCAAAGTGAACGTACGTTTACACTCTTCAATTTTGTACTCAGGACTGTGTGCAAAAAAATACTAACTCTACAAACCCATATACAAACACTGCACACATGAATTTCTTGAGAAATGTAAATCTCACTTTGAGATCAACCACGGTGAATAAGTTTGATAAGATTTACGTCAAGGTTTGTGCCAGAGAGTATAGTTGACAACATGCTTTAAGACACTTGCAAGTCCTTTCTTACTTTAACAAAAATGAGCAGAACAGTTTTACTATAGCATATTACGGTATTTAATGTGCCCATTAAGCAATACACTTACCTGTAGATAAAGGACTTGGACAATGGACCATTTTCTGCATTTTGTCCATCCCAGTGTTTCTGAATGGCACCATGTTCTGCTCCCTAAACATCTCAAAGTTGTCCAGGTTCCGCTTCCTTCCTCGAATGCCATTTTCTTCCTCCAAAGCAGAGGTTGTTGTCCCAAAAAGTTCAGATGAGAGGCCTTGTCGTGTCCGCGTGCTTTCGCCATGCTGGTGAGCATAGGCGTGGAAGTCACCTGCTCGCTCCCTCTCACGGCTGCGCTTACTTTGCTGAGAGTCCGACAGAGAGAGGGTGGACAGTGTGTCTACTTCAAAGATGTTCCTGGAGGTCCTGGGCAGGCTTTGTGTGCTTTGTGGGCTCCTCTGCTTGTCTTTCAACTTGGACAAGGAGGGCTCTTTGTCAGAGATGTCCAGCCTCTCACTCAAAAGGCTAAGAAAGCCAGGGTTTTTGGCTCCGCTGAAGAGTCCACCCAGACCCTCCCTCTGGGAGCCAGAAAGAAGGTCCTCCTTGTACTTGTGCTTGTGCTTGTGTTTGTGTTTATGGAGGCGAACATTCGACAAGTTGCCACTTCCACCTTTGAGTGCTACTAATGTGGACTGGCTGTTGTCCATCCCAGTAGAGGCCATCTGTTGGGATCCGTGTTTAGTTTTGTGTTTAGCTGAGGCCGTCAACTTAACATGTGCACCGGAATGGAACTGGGGGGGAGGCGGGACTGCTGGCCTTATGAAAGGAGAAGCTGCTGTCCCAAGAGTATGGGACAGGTAAAAAGGGGATTGATACTGACTGTAATAACCTACGTTCATCATATTGGTGGCAATAGGCATCGACGAATAAGGCATTGTGTAGGGTGCATAGTAATTGCTGCTGGGAATTGGGTAGCCAAACCCTTGGATGAAAGGCATCTTCGTCATTGGCTCGATGGCTTTAGCCGGCCTACCACGTCTTCTCTTTGACTTCATTTCAGAATTCCTGCGAAGGTAGTGCAGAGGGTCATATGGAAAGTATGGCATTGGATAGTAGTGGTCAAAGTTGATCCGGAAGATGCTTGGATACAAATTCTCAGGGTAAAAGTTGTATGTGCGATGTGAGATTCTAAAGACCTGGAATTTCCCAATTAACTCATCAAGGTCAGCAAGGAACTGAAGGTCATCTCTTCTTTGAAGGCTCTTGCGCTTTCTGCGATGCTTTTGTTTTTTCATGTTATCCTGGGCAAGGAAATTCTCAACAGCTACCGTTGTAACATGCTTCGGGCAGTGCCCCCTCATGGCTTTGCTGGTAGCTTCTAGTGCAGCAGCTTCTGATGCCTCAAAACTACAGAGGTCAAAAGAGTACCTTCTGCGAGATGCAGGGCCTTTCTCAGCCTGGTCTGATGTGCTGTTGTTGTCAGTGCCAATCCCACTGTCGCTTGGGATCGTCTCTTCACTGTGTGACTCACTGACTGGGGAAAGAGTGACCTCCTTCAGGGAAGCCACCTCAGAGAGATGAGAAGGCGAATTGGCCATTAGCTGAGGGGGTGAGAGTTTCCAGCTACTGCTACCAAGCAAGGCTTTGTGAGCTTTTGTGGGCAAAGCACTGATAGGTTGCAAATTTGGCATGGTCTTCAAGTCCTGCATGCTGGCATCAGTGGTGGTAGGGCACAGTATCCCACCAGCTCCAGCAACATGGGCAGAGAGCGTTTGCATGGCCCTGGGAGAAGGCATCCCGGCTGTGGTTGGTGAACTAGAAGGCACTACTAGGTTCTCAAACTGGCTAGAAACAGGCACAGGGTGCTTATCACTGGCTTTGTGCTCATCTTGCTGGACCTTCATAACAGCTCTGGGTTTCCTACCCCTCTTTTTTCCGATGTAAATAGTCCCTCGTTTGCTGACATTGATCTGTTTGCCCAAACTAGCCTCTATTGTTGATGCCACAGTAGAAACAACGTTTGACATTGGGTTCTTTGACTTCAGAGCACGGCTGCTGCTGGCAGGACATGACAAAATTTTATTCAAGATGTTTTGCATTTTCACCAGTTTCTTTTTATTCTGAACAGACTTTTTGTCAAAAGTGCCAGCATAACTTACCCTCTTATTGAGCTTTATCTGATTACCAAGGGGTGCATTCATAGTAGTCACTGGCATTAGATTTGCCAAATTGCGCTTCTTCCTCCTCTGTTTCAAAATGCCAGGTGATTCGCGGGTGAGAGGACTTACAGGACTGGTAGAAGTCCCTTCATGAATAGTTTCTACTGTGAGCAAAGGCTGCTTTTTTGGTCGCCCACGCTTCTTTTTAACAGGCGTGATTACTGTCAAGCTGTCTGTATTAGCATAAAGTGGGCTAGATGGCGTAATTGGATATGCAGAAGGTGGTTCTGGGACACTTGGTACTGGACTATTGTCCTTTTGCGGAATACAGCTTTTGGATTTCTGATAAAAACCCCTTTCCTTAGCTTTCATTGGTTTCATGTCATCTGCCTTCTTTGAGTTCATCACTGATCTTGACCTGCACAGAGCACTTTTTCTGAGTCTCTTCTGACACGTTTCTGCAAGCTCGGATGAAGCTATGGAAGCCAGCCCTGCCATGTTAGGCAGGCTCTCCACCAACAGCTTTGCTGACCTGGACTCAAGCTTGTTTGAGGCCTTTAGCTCTGAAAAACCCCTGCAAGTATTTTCAGGACTTTCAGATATTCGAGGTTCCCCTGTCATGTCATCCAACTGTAGCTGATCTTTTGGTGATCGCCGGTACTGCCGCTTTTTACCAGGAGGCATTTTGGACTCATCTATCTGTGGAGAAATGGATTCTGACAGCACCTCACTCTCTGTAGAAATCTTTCCAGCATTCTCAACCTCTCTGTTTGGTGGTTCAACTATTTTGTCATGCATTTGCTTCTCTTTTGGTTCATGTATTTGCTTGTCTTTTGAAATAGCTTGACTTTTAAATTCAGGGTCATTTTCTCCCTTTTTACTCCACTGTACATCTGAATTGTGGCTAACAGAACACCTCATAGTCTCTTTGCGTCCATACTTCCTCTTGATATTACCGAAAACTTGATCAGCCACCTCCTGCAAACCTCTTTCTTTGCTTAAAGATGGCAGTATCATCAAACTGTTATCTGGTTGTGGTGATAGAGATGTATTCATTGCAGAAGGTGGCTGCATTAATGAACTGTTCATCTGACTAGTTAATGCAGAAGCAAACTGACTTGTGGATGAGGTCTCTGTAACCTTTTTGAGCTGTGGTTTAGCAGTGGAGCTTGCCAAATCTGGGTGAGAGATCTTGTTAATTCCGAGTTCTCTTTTAGAATCAGAATCTGGTAGGATTCCGTGGGATGAAGACCCCCCTGCTGGTGGCTTAGACCAATCCAGTTGATGTTTAAAAGAACTTTTTAGCAGGTGCTTTGGTTTCATTGTTTCTCCCAGCAAGTCTACAAGATCACCTTCATTTTGTCCAAGAGACTTCTCATTTACCTGTGGAAAAGAAAGAAAAAAATTACTTGTTTCATATCAAATCTTTTTTAGCCCTTTGTTGTTTATACTTTAAAACTGAGATACAAGTTAAGTTTTTCAAGTTTTATTGTCATAGGTACAAGTACTGTGTACAAGTATCATGAAATTCTTCTTGAATGCTTCTCCACACACTATGAACAAAAACAATAGAAATACTGCACAAAACAATAACAATGACAATGATTAATGCTAATAAACAATCAATAATAGCAGCAATAATAATACAAGTATAAAATGCTACAGTATAGTCAATTGTTTCAAACAGTGATAATTCTAGAAATGAAAAAAATATTGCTAATATGGAATAGTTGGGATAGCAAAATGTGAAACTGTAGTGATCATTAATACACTCAAAACCAATTGACTCTGCACATTGTTAGCTAGAACAGCAGGTGCCAACCACTGTTAATGAACTAGGCATTCATCTTCAATTCAGCATGCAAAAAAAGTCTTGTGACAACATCTAAATGCTCAGTATTCATGTTTATAAACAGGCAAAAAAGAAAACTCAACCTACCCAAGTAAAGGTTTAGATATACACACTGTATAAGTTCCAAACTTTATGCCAGCATGTTTAATTACAGGGAACACTCTGTCCACCGCGATACAGCACAAGCGACAAGTTTAGTCTGAGTGAAAGATTAGCACCTGACACAAACACACATTCTGCAAAGCCATCCTGTTTTCAAAGCATGAGTTTACGGGTTGTACTGTCGCCTAACCGCAATTTCTTTTTTTTCAGCACGGGTCAACTTCCATTTTGCCACTCTGCAGCGGAGACTAATGCATGAAAGTCATTTTGAATTGCTCACTTCTCCTGTGTGGTTACAGCTGAGCTTAGTAGCAGGCACCTTATCAAGTTGTTGGCTCCCACAGCCCTATGAAACATAATGCACATAGGAAAGGAGTTACACAACCCAATGCTTTATTTGCTTTCTACCACATCCTCACATTTTGGTTCAAAGTCCCAGTAAGAATAATTTTTGAAGCTGAAAACTTGTTTGCTGATTTTGTCAACTGAAACGCTATAATTATGTGGACAAAAATGAACCAATAATCATAACCAACCAAGTCACTGGCAATACTTTCAGCAACCAGGTTAATAAATAAATAACTGAGGAAACAACATTTTTTGACCACGAACAAGGTGGGAAAACAGATTAAGCAACTTTACTTAAGGACAGGTAATGCAGAGACGACCTGGTCCACCTGGATAGACAGGGTCTTGACCCAGTAACCACAGAATGAAACAAACTACTGAGTAGAGGACTAAAACTATACACCCACAGTTATGAAACAAATGCAATCACAAAAATGTGCATCCCTTCCAAAGCTACCTTGAACCTCAGTAGAATGTAAACACTTCCCAATGAACCTGATTGCTGATCCTCGGTACCTTCTCCGATCTTATTACTCTCTTCTCACATGGGTTGTATAATTCATGAAGCTCCATCCCGAGCATGATGTAGAAGACAAGTGTAAAAGGACATGCTTCTTTATTTAAAAAAAAATTAATTAATTAAAAAAGCTGCAGAATCAAAAGTGGTTCAGGTAAGTATACAGGATGTTTGTTAGAAGCACATGTGCAATGCGTGTAGGGGGGTTCTCCTCATACATAATTCTCTGCAACATCTTTCAATCAGAGGCTTTTAATTAAATATAGAAAGAGCACCAAGGAGAGCTGTGCAATCAGGAGATCTCTCCCTCCACTGGGCTTGCTCTTCCTCCCTTTCCCCATCTGCAAGCAACTGCATCACCTTTCAGGTTCCTAATCCTGTAATCCTTTGTGGAATTTTTTGGGCTCCCTCCTGCCCAAACGATAATCTCAACCCTTGTGCATTGAGATGTCAAGCTGCTCTATAATTCAGGTAAATGGAATTATGATCTTTTCCTGTCTCCAACAACCAGCGTCGCTGCTATTTTGGTTAAGCATTTTTGTCAAAAACAAAAGGCCATTAAAAAAAAATCAATTAAAAAAATATGGAAAAAAACATGAGTTTAATACATGCACGTAAAAGACTTCATACAATATAGTTAAACACTAAACAATATTCAAACTACTAGGCTGGACATCTTGGCTGATGATGTTCATTAGCAAATATTCCACAGTCATAGTACTACAATAAAAATCTAAATAATTCACTGCCAACCCCAACCCCCCCAATGCGAGCACCCACACACCCACACTCATCCTCACCCATAACAAAGGCCAGCTATCTTCCAAAAACAGAACTTTGCTTTGGCACCGCCTTCAAGCAGCTGGCTGCAAAGGCCACGAAATCCTGGTGGGCTAAAACTGACTCAAAGCCTTGATTCAGCAAGGAGAGTTGCCCTCCCCGTGACGGATAAATAAGCAGAAAAAGGCAGATCACTGAGACATTTCTTGATAGGACAAACAGCTACAGCAACACTGACTTCCTCCATTATTTTTTACCCATTTTTTTCTTTTGCCCAGCATTACGAGAAGCAGCACCAGTTATATCAGCCCGCCCCATGTGTGTGTGGTAACCAAGGGTTACCATGAGTCACAGGTGCCAAAAATAGCCAGGGGTACACTCCAGCGCTGCCTGCCTCTGGGACGACATGTGATATCCAATCAGAAGAACCCGCTTCTGGGCGAAGCTTTTCACATACTTTTACACTGGGACACAGCTGACAAATTAATCTTGGACATGGTGCTGGTCTCACTTGACCTCAAACTTTGTTAATCCGACTCATTGCTTCATGCAGATCCGTGATTAAGAAATGTCAGAACGCCATTACATAAAACTGGCAATTCCACAAGACTCTCAAATGTGACCATGGCGACCTTCTGGACAAGAGTTTAATTCTGCCCACTATTTACATTACTCTTTTATGTCATGGTTTCTGCGATGTTTAACAGAGAGTTCCCACTACCCCTGTCTACCAATGGCTCAGTGGTTCCTTCTCAGATAAAAGAGCAAGCGCACCATCAGGATATCTCACCCTGATCTCTAATGTGATCCTTCCGATGGATTAGAGGAAACAAGGATGCAACGCAGTTCCAAAAACACTGTAATCGACCCTGACGCTCAGCCTCACAACCAGGAAGCCGCTTGCACCTGTGTTGCTCGTTGCACACCCTAGGCTCTCCACACAACTGCTTTCCTTTGCACATCCAAAGAGGGGAGGTGCTAGTTACGCTAGCAACAAGGGTCAAGCCTTGAGTTTGAACCTCGAGGTCAGGGATGCTTCCAGTGGTCCTTCCATGGAGGAGGTGGTTCAGCTTGCGGCCTGACCACTGGGACTTCTCAGCGTAACCACAGTACAAATTGGTCAAATTACAGCGTTTGTAAGCTGTTCTCTGGTAACAGCTTAAGGGATCCTGCGGGCGAACAGGACCTCGGACTCGCCTCACGGCCCCCCGCATCAGCTGTGGCCTGGAGTCATGCGACACCCCAGCGAAGACAACAGAAGGCCCGATCAGGTGTCCTTCCACCCGATATGAAACAGCTGTCTCCAGTTACCCAGGACACCTCTTTATCCATGTTCGGAAACACAAGTAAAACAGAAGAAGGATCACATAAAAGACTTTCCATCTTTAAAAATGGAAAATAAATCTAAGTAAAATACAAGAGCATATTAAATACGAAGGAATAAAGTGTCCACAAAGCTGAATAAGGACAATTTAAGAAAAGAGGGCTCAACTAAGAAAGAAAATTTCTCTTGGCAAAGGAGACAAAAAAAAGAACAGTACATTTTAAACAAAACAAAAATACTGTGCTGGAAATTCACTATGCAGTGAACATCTTTAACTATATCTCACCCTACTGTGCACTTTATCTGGAACAATCGGTCGTCCCAAACTCAAACTTGGTACGATAAGTATATGGAATTTGTCTGAAGCAATCAAGTCCTTGTTTACAAGACTGTGCTCTAAGTTCTAATCTTTTCATCTTCCGTTCACAAAGGCGGCTGTGATGCACCAGCCCAGGATGTACAGGACTGGGTATGACTGGTTTGTGTTGAAACCCTCTAGTTCCTGGTAGAGTGCTCAGCGCCGTGGACCTGTCCTGATTAGCATAACTTCACCATGGTTTCTGCTGCGAGAAGGTAACGCAGTGAAGACAGAGATACCTGCAGGTCATGTTGTCCAGCCCCAGGTCAGATTTAACTCTCATCAAGCAATTCAATATGTAGGATCAGGGGCTATTTAGGCTGCCATGCCCTCCCAGCTTGAGGTCTGGAAGCAGCCATGCATTACATACTTGTACGTGCATGGCTGGCACAACCAGAGTTTAATTATTAACTCTGCATGACTTCTGCAAGCAGCAGACGGCGCGGTGGCCGAGAAACCCGACATGTGACAAAAAGGTTGCAAGTTCAAGTCCCGCCAGGAGGGGAAGTTCTGTTGTTGTACCACAGAGAAAAGACTTTAGATCTAGCCACATATATAGCTGTACTAAAGAATAAAACTGAGGTGACAAATATTCTATCTTGGATACCATCTGCAAGACGGTAATGTATATCTCTATCTCTCAGTGATACTCCACTAAATTAATGAATATGACCTGAAGTGCAACTTGGAAAAAATGTATGGAGTCTTTGAATTTTCTTTGTTTTAGTCCCATATATTTATGTAATCCATAAGGTATAAACACAGGAAAGGCTAGCCCAATAACCTACTCATGCCTTCCTTATTAGGCTTGCTTTCACGGATTTTGTGATAGTTGGTGTGTAAAATGGGGCATTCAGAGAAAGTTACCCCCCAGCAGTGACTGCTTCAATGACTCAAAGACAAGATCCCTTGTTCTCTTCAGGGAAACATGGACACTGTCCAGAAAAAAAGACAATCATAAGCCATCAGCGTTTATCTGTGTATCTGCCTATCTGCCGCTGTGTCGATAGCTTTGTCATTGCCATGAGAAGCTAGGCTTTTCTGCATTTCAATGATCACACACATATTAACTCCATTACTTGAGCTGTTCTCATTCAAATGCTTTTTTTCTTAATTATATTTAATTTAGTTTTCCCAAAAGCCAACCAATTCTCCCGCTGTCTGACTTGTAGAGAGGGTCAAACAGGAATTAAACTCATTACTATCTGAAATTCATATTTTTGGCACATTATCACCCATCATTACAGCAAATTGTTAAGAGTTGCTTTTTGGCATGTTGCTCTGATTAATCATTTATTAGAGGGACCCTTTAGTCTCTGTAACCATTCTATCCCTTTAAACTAGATGGTTAATGATTTTGCCCCAAAAACAAGAGTTTTACAGCAAAAATTGCCAGCTGTGAGTTGCCTGTACACCATGCATCTGTAGAGTGCAGGAGGACAAGGAAGACTAATACATAACATCCTTAATTTAATCCGCTTTCTGAACACATGTGGCGTTTCCTTTCATGCTTTACTGGCTTGACTGATGCATTTATTTAAAATTACCTTGTACATTCATGCACCTATAACAGCTGGATTTTGATATGAAAGCGACTGCTTTTCGGTACCTTCAGGCTACAACCCATCCTGGGACACAAAACGGCCTGTAACTGGTGATCAAAAATGCTGTTTTCCAACTGTTAGGGCCCCCCCCCGCTGAAAAAAAAGCTCAGGGTGAGAGGGTGTGCAGATAACATTATACACCGTACCTCACTGTCCACAGGACCCTGGAGAAAAACAAAATGGAGTGTCTCGGTACGGAACAAGCAGGCTGCAGCGGTGCGTGTGCGGATAATGAAACATCTGCGTTCGCTCACCCCAGCATTAGGTGCAATAGGAAATGGAAATGCTTGCATCAGGAGCCCTGCTGTTTTGGCCGGCCGAGCAGGGAAAAGTGTGACCGCTGCTATCGGAAGGGGACGCCACCCTGTCCTCCGCATCATCTCACCCCTGCGCTTGACCGCCCGTCCAAGACAAGGGGTGGGGAGAGGCAGAATGCACACCCGCATTTGTACACCAACACAGACTCTGCACTTGGACAGACCAATTCTCATAACCGAAAATGGTAATAATATGGAAACACAGCAGTGTGTTTGGCTGCGAGGGGAAGAGAGAGGTTTCTTTTTTGGTGTGGGGGGGTGTGCTAAATCTCAGGGACATGTTCCAGATTAGTGTTTGGGAGGAACTACAGTTTTTGATGCTTGTCACGTCCTCTGCCTACAAAACAGCCCTGAATCCATTGGAAGAGGGGAGGGAGGGGAGGGGGGGGAAAAAAAAAAAAAAAAAAAAAAAAAAACATTTCACATAGCAAATATCAATCTGACTGCAGAGTCTCCGGTTCTGCTGCAGTTGTTTTCTTGGCACAGGTTCAGCTTTTTGTCTGCCTCTCAGCTCCCCTGCCACCTTCCCCCCACAAAGCTTTCTTTCTCCACAGGCAACAGCACTAAAACTTACCAAAAACACAGGGAGAGATGGAAGGGAGAGGGTAAAATAAATAAAAAAATAAATAAATAAATAAAAGAAAGAAAGAAATCAACCCACTACCTGAGGAAAATGACGGTAGAATACATGTTGTTTGTCACTCATCTGCATGAAATTACGTTTTTTTTTAAAAATAAAAATAAAAAAAAAAAAAAAAAAAAAAACTACCACCCTAATCTATTTTGCCTTGATGTCCCCCCCCAAAAAAAAAAAAAAAAAAACCTCAGTTTCCTTCATTGACACGGCCATAGTCAAATCCACACCACTGTTTCCAAAGCCTTGAATTTAGGTACAAAAGCCAATAAATGCAAATCCATAAGCATGCTTTAGAATTAGCTTTATGGGTTAACAAAAGGCCTCTGTGGTGGCAAAAGGAGCAAATTAAGGCTTTCCGCTAAATGAACAAAGGAATAAACAAACAAATAAGCCTCGTTAGTGGCATGCCATCTTTTCCAATAGGCACAGAGCTCCCTCGAAAGCCACTGAAAGACAAATCTGGGGAGAAGAAGAGAGACGAGAACAAGGAAAACAACACTTGGTGACTGTTGCAGATGAGGGCTGGGACTCGGCAACACTGTGAAGTTAATGTCTGCAGAGCACTGACTGTTAATCCCCCATCTGGCAACCCGCGGTTCTGGCATCACGCTCGTCTCCTGTCACCGAAAAAGTGTAGACTTCGAGCCTCACAGCGCCAGAGAATGTGGAAATTAACCATAAAGTTTGGCAAGGCATATCAAGGAATTCCTGGATAAGGACTGCGTGCCAGCCAAACAAATAATGACAAAGACAAAGGGCGTCAGTCTTTAAAAAATGCAAACTGCTAAAGAAGAAAGAGTAACACAAGCACAGAGCAGAATAATGAACATGCTCTTCATCTGTGCTTTTAAAGTCCCACTTACGTAGCAGACGTCAATATGAGCCGCCACTGTGTGCCGGGAGTTCAGCTGGAGGCAGAAGCCATCACTCAAAGCCAATTGCCCCGACTAACTTGACCCCAGTTCCTCAGGAAATGTAAACCTTCGTAGATTTCAAGACTTCAAGGGCAAATGTCCCTGGCATGAGTAACCTCTTGGGGTGGCAGGATGCCCCCATCGTTCCATATCCATACAAGAACATTTTTACTTCCATCTTACCCCAGGAATCATCTGCTTGGAATGTCAGCCAAGAACTGGACCAGAACTGGAAGACTTACCTCCAACTCTAATTAAAGTAGACAAACACAAGAGTTCACCGCAATAACAAGGGAACAGGACTCGCACAGTCCATTAATTTGGACCAAAATATTAGGAATCACATTTAGTCCAAATGTTGGCTAACCTTAGTGACCTATGCTGGTTGCATGTTGAAATTTTAAAAGCTAGATTTCCCAGCATCGCAGTATTGATCAGCGCATGGACTGAGTCACTTTTGACTAAGTTTGTGAGAGTGAACCAAGCAATCTTCGCGTTATTAACTTATTAGTATACATAAATGGGATCCTCGACTTTCTCCTCACAAATAACTTGACACGGCATGCATTACTGCTCACAAAATAGTCTCCTTAACCAAGTGCCTTAGGTAAACAGAAAGTCTATATATGGCTGCATTTTACACAGGGCCTCAGATGTGGCACATTTTCTCACATATTCTATATTTCTATTTTAAGCAGCTGCAATGAAACTGTATTAAAATGATAATCAAAGCTGATCCAGGTCAATGGAGCTTTATTGCAACTTAATTATTTCGTCCGGAGTCGTACTGAAATTAGCATGCTTCCCAGTTGGGACAACGGCAGTGGATACAATTAATTGTTTCTGCTGCGGTGTCAAGAAAGAAAGGGGAATCAGTCTCCTACCCTTGAGGTAACAGACGGGAAATGTGTCTATATTAAATTGCATCTGCCTCCCCACAGAGGAGATTTCCATCTCTTTGGGAACGGTGCCATTCCTGAGCTGCACCAAGACAGTTGACAGGACCTTTTCTTTGACTGATATGCAGAGATTGCAGCTGTTACCCACCGGCGACACTTTCCACAATGACCTTCTGATCCAACTCGGACACGTCTCTGCTTTGCAATAGCGCAAACACGCCTCCTCGCATTACGCAACACACAACATAAGAGAAAATGGCTTCACAAACAAGCCGGAATGGAGACCTTTGATCCTGGAACGAGAACAGGCTGCCATAATCATCATTTGAGATACTGCCGTCACCTAGACATGAAACCTTTCAAGTAAAAAGAAAAAGAAAAAAAAAAAAAAATCCAATCATTCCCCTTTGCTAAAGCTTTCAGACACTTTTTGTGCAACATTCATGCCTGAACCATTACTTTAGCAATAATTCAAATTGGCATAGCAGGCACTGCTGTGCCTCACTGTTTTGGGCTGGAGGTCCAGACATGGGTTAGAATCCAGCTCAGTCTTTGTAAAGTTAGCGTTCCCTCCCGTGTTTGTGTTGACTTCCTCCCACAGTCCAAAGACATGTGTTTCAAATAAAACTGTGACTCTAAACTGCCTGTAGCATCTGCCAATATGAGCGAATCTGTGTTAAATTACTGTCATGTGCAAATAATTTCAGGTATTTTAATATACCTATAGTATAATGCAGTACATACAGCACAGTAAGCTGCGTTGGACAAAGGTATCGACTAAATGCTAGTTCTCAAACTCTCACTGTATGTTGCTTTGGATTAATGCATGGGCTAAATACAGTAAATAATAATAATAATAGTGGCAACATTCAGCTACTGCAACTGTAGGTAGTTTAGTACATCAATGGCAAAGAATATCTAGCAACGTGAGCTGCCTTAGATGATGATGTCTGCTAAATACTAGCTAGTAATAACTATATCACATTTGAGAGAAGTATCTGTGAAACAAAAAATGTAAATGTACCAAGGAAGCAAGAAAGAAATGACTAGCAAAGTCTATACGTCTGTATATATACTGTATTTATATGTATACACACAAACACATCCAAATTTAATCATGTAGTGGACGCTTTTCCCAAAAGCGACTTACCATGTTAAGCTACCTTCAATTATTTACCCATTTATACAGCTGGATAATCCTACTGGAGCAATTTAGGCTAAGTACCTTACTCAAAGGTACTACAACCGGAGGCGAGGACTGAACCTGCAACCTTTGGGTTCAAGGCCAGCAGCCCTAACCAGTACGTTACCAGCTGTCACCTACGCAAATGTGACACACACACACACACACACACACACACACACACAGTATATATCACATTTCTAGAGAATATATCTATGTAGAAAATAAAAATTGAAAAAACTGTGATTCTATAGCGCTACTTAGAAGGTCGAGGCAAAAGTTCACGTTGTGGCTCATTTTTACGTGGACTGCACTGCAATGCAGAGCTCATGTGCAGAATCACATAGATGATGCGAGAGACGTGGAGGGAATGCGTGCAGCCAGGCATCGCAGCCATTGCCCACAACGGGGCTCTCCCTTGAGCAGGCCCCCCTCCTCACGCCCACCCCCACAAGGACAGAGGGCCAGTTTCAAGGAGACTGATGAACAGTGGAGTTCTACCCCCTCTGCCGGCAACCCCGGCAGCTCAGCTACCCCCCTTCGCCCCCTGCCCACCCTCTCTCACTCCCCACTAGGCCTCACCGCACGACTGCCACCTGCACAGAGGGGGAAGGGGCTTGTGGCAGATTAAATATGCTCGCCTGCAGATAACACACCCGCCATTGGGGGGGGTGGACCTTTCCTGCTCATCGCGTCACTCTTTACGAGACCAGGAAAGCCATCCATTATCCCAGAATGCAGTGTGGCTTCTCTGAGCCAAGGGCAAAGCTGGAGCCAGGAAGCACAGATGCCCCGTGCAGGGCGTCTGACACCGGCCTCTCGGTCCACATGTCCATCGTACACACCCGTCGTAAAGAAAACGCCATGTTAATTGCATGGAGAGACAGTGCTCGTGATGTTTCCTTAGGGTTTCTTCATGCTATTTATTTTTCCTCCATTCAGGAAGTGAACAAATCCCCTCTGGGACACGACCGTGGGCTGCAGCCCAGTAGCAGTGAAGGTTAACACTGGTGCCAGTGTTGCGACTGCTGTCCCTGTGGAGTGGCCACTCTGCGGGAGCACCCGTGGTCTTCGGGGAGGGGGGGACAGCACAACAGACACCCTGTTCACACAACTGGCTGAAAAGGCGCAATATGCCTCCTTCCATCTCCTCCAGAAAGGAGCACACAACTGTGGCCAAATTCAAACCCAGCACCTCCAGCATACCGTGCTGCCGTCCTGGTGGTGAGCAGCGCCATTTCGCCGGGGTGTTGCTGCCATGAAGAGATGCTTTCTTTCACTTGCATTTCTTTCATCCTCTCTCAGTGAGCTTCAGAAATAATAAACAAACAAACAAACCTGTGCGACGAACGGTGAAATTATGTTAATGGGACACCGAAATATGTAAAATATTTAGAAATGCACTCTGCCTTCATACACACAAACACAAGCCCACGACACTCCTGCACTGAGAGCCTCACGCACAAAAACTCTCACACACACAAACATTCACACACAAACACAAGGGGGGGGGGGGGGGTCCTCACATTCACAGGCACACATACAGATCTGTCTTACAAACCGGCACTCACATACATTCTCTCCTGCGCTCTCTCTCTGAGAGACACACACATACACACAGACACACACAGACAAACAATGCCCTTCAAATTGTTTCGAGTGGCCCTTTCTGGCCCAGGGCCCGGTGGCTTGAGTGTTTTGTTTTTCGCCGTGTATAGAGACTGGGCAGATGTCCAGAGAGGCCTCGGCACAAAGGGAGAGGCCACTTTCTCCCCAATCTCCTTTAATAACCATTCCCTCCAAAACCCAAGTGATTGATATGATCCTCACATAGCTCCCTTGGCTTTGAGACAACACCCCCCCCCCCCCACCCCTGCCCCCCCATTCCCTTCCCAAGCCTCACCCCCCCACCTGGTGCCTTGCTTGGCAACCCAGGCTGTTTCTCCCCCAGCACCCCTTTTCTTTCTCCCTTTCCCTTTTAGTGCAGGACCACCCTCCCCTGTGGGAACTGCTCTCTGCGAAACTAGCCCCCCACCCCCGCCCGGGACCCCCTCGGGTTCCATTGAGAGCTGGGCTCGTCTCTGATCTGGCCCCAGGCTTTGTGCGTCTGGCTGACAGGTCCAGAGCAAACAAACAAAATGAACACTAACACGCCTTTGTGTCCGTTCCCCAACGAGGAGCACTTAAAAGGGGGGGGACAGGAGGAAGGGGGGTTAAAATAAGAGAAAGGGACGAAGGGGAGGGAGAGGAAAAAAAAAAAAAAAAAAAGAACTGTGGGCCTGATCATCATGCGGATCACACAGACCCCTCTCTTCCCACCAGCTCTCTCAGGGATAAAGACCCTCATTCATTCCTTCGAGAGAAAGCAAAAGCTTGGTGTGGGGGGGGGGGGGGGGTGTTCACACCACAATTATTTCATAATTATTGTTTATCTGAGTACATACTTTTAACAGTCATAACTTCCACAGTTTAAAATGTAGTTTTATCCAGCTCTTATTTTTGAAAGATGAATATTTACAGAATCAACTGCCGACAGCAACCTCCTCAAGGGTGCAAAAATAATGCTCCGGAAGGGAATTGAACCTGTAACCTTTTGGTTTAGTTCCTTAACCGGTAATTTGTTGTTTTGTCTCTACCGAGTTAATCGAAAAGCAAGTAGAGGACAAGGAATGTCTGGCAGCCAGGATAAAGAGGTTCTGGCAGGAAAGTTCTGGAAGTAGCCGTTCTGTAATGTTACCACAGACGTTCACAAGTCATTACTCCTACAAGATTGAGAAACAAAATAAACGAAAACGTGATAAATATCCGTTACTTGTAACATGCTTTGTAAAATTGCTGCCAGCTGACTTGAGAAGAATCTGAGTTTACAGCAGGGAAAAGTCCATTTCTGAAAATGAATTATTGCAACATATTAATTATGGCTGGTAATAGTAACAGCTGCAACCTTTGGACTTGGAGGTTGAAGGATAGAATCCCACCTGTTACAGAACCCCTGAGCAAGGTACATACCCAAAATTACTCCAATACATATTACCCAGTTGTATAAATGGGTAAATACTTGTAAGCAACATCGTAAGCTGCTTTGCAGAAAAGCATCAGCTAAATGAATAAATGTTCTTATTTGAAGTATGAAAGTTTTTCTAACTTTTCTTGACTAGTAAACTGTTCTTAGAATAAAGTTTTTGTCCATAGATCATTGAAAAGCACTAAAACCAGCAAGGTTAGACAAGTGTGGCTAAGCTCATTCGAAACAGTTAGTGATGTATATTTGCCAGGTTGCTGACACTACACAAATTCACATTCACAGACGTGGGATTTTCAAGAGTCTCCTCCACAGATGATTAGTGTGTCACAATCTGCACTGGACATCAGTCTAATGTCTTCTGTAATGAAACCTCCCAAATGCTGTGATCAGATGGACTTCTTGGTACCAATGAAAATTATGAGTGCACCTGGACAACCTGGGCAATACCTGTCTGGGACAACCTGGACAGAAGTGTCAAAGCAAATCAATCTACAAGAGTCCTACATAACTGGGAACTGCTGTAGAAGACCCTGGGAAGACATGTTGGCTCATTTCTTGCTCAGACTTGTCTGCTGATTGCCTTGTAAGAACAATTAGGTTACAGCAGGCACTTTCAAACTTTTGACAAGTACTGTCATCTCCAGCCTGAGTCCAGAGGTAGACTGATGTGCTTAAGTAGCCATTCATAGTTTTCCCCCCTCCCCTTAGAAAACTTCTATGTACGTGACTGAGTGAGCAGATAGATGTATGACTTACTTCCTTTCCCTCTGCTGTCATCTAAGGAAGCATAATGACACCAGTTCATTCATGATGATGTCTAAATTGTGCAAGTAATACATGTTTGGAAGAAATAAAAGGATACAGCAAGTAACTGTGGGACAAAAGGACAGCTCCACAATCCAAAGAAACCCCCTGCCATGTCCCCTTCCCTGAAATCCTCAACATCTGTGCACACAACAGGGAAATAATTACCTTTCTCTTGCTTTGACTTGCAAACAATTATTTCCTTTGGTAGAGCTGAAGGTTTATGTGTTTGATTTGAGGTACCTCAATGGTGCTAGGTGATTGTTGACCAAAACACACAGAGATCCAAGAGAAGTGGCAAAGACAAACACATGGGTAAACAGTGGATATGTGTTCTGGTACTACAGCCAGTCAACACCACACATTGCTCAGGGCATAAGAGCAAGCTTACTTGTCAAGAGTACATGGATCCATGCATGCTGTAGACCAGGACATCAGTGAATGGACTCAGTTATAGATCTTGGCTGTCTTTCCAAATCAGAGGAAGAGGACTTCCTGCCATACCTTGAGATAGGTGTTCAAATTAAACCGCTTCAGTAATGACTCTGTTGTCTGAATGGGTAAAAATTAAAGATATGCAAGGTGTTTCCAAGGAAGGATACATTTGCCTGATAACTTACAGTCAACAAATAGTCTAAGTATTACATAATGAAAATATTACATATGAATTTTAAAATGTTTACCAAAAACTTGCAAATATGTTTTTCAGTCCTCAAGAGTTTAATATGTTTCATGCATCTATTAGTTAAAAAAATATTTCAATTTTCTGGCAACCTAGTGCAGTAAACAAGAGTGAGATCTTACAGCAAGAACATAAATGTCTTCTGGTTTAGAGAGATTTGGGGTTATTTCTAGTGGTGCCTCAGGGACTGCAATACTGGGCAAGAAAAAAAATATTCAAAGAAAAAATGTGTTCATCCATGCATATTATATTTGCAATTAATGGGACTGAGGGTATATTAAGGGAAGCAACTCAATGTCAATAAGGATATTTCCCTCCACAAGGGACCAAGGGTACTTGAGCGGTTTAGAAAAATGTTTACTTCTTCATACCTAAATGTTTGTCCTATTTTACAAAAAGTAGTATCAGTGTGCATTTAAGAAATTGCTTAGAGTTGTAGATAAATATTAAGCGCAAGCTAATAGTTTGGCACTTGGATAACTCACAAAATGCACTGCTCTCATCTTCAGAAACAACATGAACTTAGTGATTTCATTTGTGGTAACCTCAGGAACAGCCATCGGTCAACTATTTTAGCCCATGGAAAAAAAACAATAACAAAGGAATAGAAATGTTGGCCCCTGCTAGAGGTAATGGTTAGGAGGCTGGATTATACATTTCAAGCTTGCATGCTGTAAACTGGGTTTAAAACACAGTTGGACATTTGAGAACAGAACTCAGCTTGAAACCCTTCATTACAATATCAGTGTGTGCAAATTCTTAACATAAAGCAAGAAAATACTTTGTTAAACTACCAAAAGGGCTGAAGAAAGAGCGAAGTCTGAAAAAGACCACATTGTGAATGAATATCCCAACAGTCCAGCCAGAGACAGCCACCAGAATTACACATCGTAGACTGACAAAACAAGTGGGAAGGAAACGTCCTGGAAGACACAGTTATGTAACAAGCGCTACGTCGCTTCTTCCAACTGAAGTTGTGTTGCAGCAGCCATTCCTTTCAAGGAGATGCTCTGGCCTTCTGTATCTGCTCTTGGTGCTGCTGGCCAGAACATCAGCAATGCTTGGACATATTGTTTTGGCAGGCATCTAACCGCCGCTCCGCCCGCGGTCGTACTGCGCCACCGAAAAGGCACTTGAGTGTCCACGAGTGAGACATATCCTCTTCATTTATAATATATTTTGTGAATGGGACAACACCCCCCAGTAATGCGATAGGGAGAGGAGGGGCAGGGAGCATTAAATATTAACGGCAAGCGAAGTACCCGTGGGCTTTGTATAGCCAGCCTGGAGAACTCCCACTGAATGACACCATTTGAGCTCTTTGGTCCAACACTGGGCCCTGAGACAAGAACTTCTGAAGCCTAGAGTGAAATGGTAGGTTGAGTTTTACAAGTAAATGAAAAGTTCCATGATGAAGCTGCAGATCAGGTCCTTTCCAACACACAGTCCTTGAAACCTTCTAAGACAGCAGACTTTCAGGCAGTGCAGTGGCAAAACAAAACAGGAAACACCCTGAAGATATGATCTTCATTTGATGCAATCACTACTTTATTTGCTTACATCTCTCACACAACTGATCTGAGGCTGAAGCCATCCTGGTAGAGCAGTCATCATCTTCCATCTTCATCATCCTACTCTTGCAGGCTATGAGACCACATGCACATGGCCAGAGACCAATGGGTCCGATTTACCTACAATAAATACACAGCTAAATGTACGCAGCCATATGCAAACTCATAACGTTGAATGACAAAATACACCCAGTTTTCAAAAGTCTATAACTTTAAAACAATAAGAATTACTATTAGGGATTTGTTATATTTCCAGACACCTCTAGTAACCTGTAATAATGTCCTCAACACAGCAGGGGAAGAGGGGGGGGGGGGTAAAAAAAAAAAAACGGAAGGCTGGCTTTCCCAGTCCAATAGAAAGAATGCGTAGAATAAGGGCACAATGGCTTAAACCAATAAAAAGGATTGCTTGGCTTCCACCCTTGAGTGACTGAACAATGAGACCATTGTGCGCCGCAGCACTTCGCTTCCAGGCAGTGCGTTTAACTCGCTATCGATCTAACTCCGCACTGGGGAGGCCAGGATGACCAGATTGTACGCTACACCGAGCCGTCAGGCCGCGGCTCAGCTCGGACAAATCGCTATGGGATGCCTTGTGTTGGCCATAACAGGGCAGTGTCAGAACAGTGGGGTGAAGGTCCATCAGCCTTGTGCCGAAATCTGAAAATATATGAAATATATAAAATAGGAAAAAATTCAAAATGTTGCTGTTTTTTGCAGCAGGTGTTTCAGCAGTTGAGAAACTGAACTTTGAAGCCCAGGATGGGAATGCTTCTTGTACCCTTAAACAAGGTCCTTCATCTGGAGTATCCTTCCAGTGTATAAAGACTAATTTCTCAAGCTCTGTCGAAGTCGTTTTGGATCAAAGTATCTGCTAACCAAATCGCCAGTGTAATGTACAGCCAAATGTGTTTGTTTTGATGTGACCTTTAACTAGGTCCTGCTAGAGGTCTCTGGAGCTGTGAGCCAACAGTCACCATAAGACCTGTTTCTCTTTGTCTTGAGACAGCCCTGGTGTCAGCTGAGCAAGGGGGCATGGTCAGATATGGCGGGTGAGGAGGGGTCACACCTTCTGCCCTCACCTTTGACTCCATCTGTTGGCCCTTCTGTATATACTAAAACTTACTGGACATGTACAAGCGACAAAGGTCAACACAAATGAGCTGGGCTTATATTTGGCCACCTGTGGACTTTAGAGGAACACCTGAATGGTCCTCACAGTGCACAAAGCAAACAGATGGAGCCCTCAGCATTGTCCAGCCAAAAATTTCCACTTCTGCTACCCAGCTGCAATCACAGGTCATCATCTGGGAGAGTAATTACAGGAAATGAAACAATACAAATGTTCATGAAAATGTCCCTATCAAAACACATAAGATAAATACACAAGATAAACTTGCCAAGTCTGAAGCGGAGGCCTCAGACTGACTAAGTTCTTACTTAAAAAAAGATGTCAAAGCCAAGCTTCAAACTGCAAGAATGTCTCTGATTCGAGACCTTGATCTTTATTCCCTGGTTCAGGAATAGTTAGTTACTGTCATAATAATAATAATAAACACAGAAAACATCAGCATCTTAGTAAACAGTAATGTTTAGTAATATCTGAATCACTCTTTCTGTTTAAGTTCAGCTGGATTAGAATACCCAAATAAGTGAGAATGTCAAATAATCAAAAACAAAAAATCCTGCTCCTTCTTATATGCCAATAACAATAACTGCATTGTGGGCCTTGTTCTCTATTTCTGGTTTAGAGTTAAACTGGCATCACCGGTTCCCACGTGGGCACATGATGGCACCACTCCGCATCCCTGCCTTCAGCCCTCTCACCACCCCCCACCGTAAAATGGACCACTCCGTGTTCGCCGTAGCACTGGTGAAAGGTCACAGAGAAGCAACATTCCGAGAAGTCTGAGACGCACGCAGGAGAGGAGGGGAGCGAAGCAGGGGTGCGAGGGAGGGGAGGGGAAGGTTTAGACTCTCTAATCCTGCCAGCGATTCAGGGATTTGCAGGGACAGAGCGCGCCATTCCCGCACGAAGCGCCCCAGATCAGGGTCTCTTGGCTGTTCCTGTGAAGCAGGAGAGAAGAGCATGTGTGGTGAAGCTTGCTGGGAGTGGGGGAGGACACTTCCCAGAACCACCCAGCAGAAATCCCAGCTGTTTACATTTACATTAATTCACTTAGCAGACGCTTTTCTCCAAAGCGATGTACAGCTCAGCGAAAATACAATTTGTGCATTACATTAAGAGAAAGATACATAGCTGCAGACAGGTGATTCTTAAGTAAACCTAGTTTGTTACGTTCCACTTGATGCGCCGATGTTCATCGCGGGAGCAGGTGCGTAAAACACAGGATAGATGAATCCTCATAACCTTCCTACATTTTTTTTTTTTTTTTTGTAAGGTACACAAACATTCACATACAATGCCAGAGTAGCGGCTATAGAAAGGCTTATCTGGGGATGATCATAAAGTTACAGTGCATGAACATTTCCACCATACATGAGCTGGAGAAATCTTGGGTGAAGTGAGTCCGGAAAAGGTGAGTTTTCAGACCCTTCTTGAATGTAGACAGAGTTTCAGCAGTTCTGAGTGAGACGGGGAGGTCATTCCACCACAACTGAGCCAGAACCGAGAACCTCTGTGCTTTACCTTTTGTGCGCGGGACCACCAAACGAGCAGAAGTAGACGAGCGAACGGGTCTGGTTGGGGTGTAGCAGTTAATCAAGTTTGTTGGGCCTCGTCATTCTCCATTCCAGTCCAAGTATTGATCCTAAAGGACAGGAGCTCCCCTTTATCGCACCAGTGGGATGCTGCTCTGCACTACAGACAACATCTCTCACACAAACTTGCACTTCACAAAAGGTTTATTACCCAAACTCAGTTTTCATGCTTTCATGTGTTTTTGCACAGATGGGTAACCTAACGGCAATTTACAAGTAAGACAACATGCTAGAGTTGGGATGATCCGGGCAAAACACACTGCATTCATCAGACCTATATCCCTCAGCAGTGAGAAAATACAGACATAAAAAACACATCTATTTACCTAATCACACCAAAGAACTGAACATACATACAGTATATACACATAATTAGAAAACTAAACTGTACAGTTACTCCAACATCATCAATGAGAAATTAAAACTGGATAAACAATTTCTTCATAACTTTATTTTGACATGCATTGTGTGCTAATAAGTACTGTGTGCAAACAAATACTGCAAATGAGTGCAGTACTGTGCAAGCAGCATTTGAGGTCTGGAGGCTGAAAATTTGAAAGTAACCTCAAGTTGGCGGAAATGGTATGCATGACAGCCTGCTGTTCATTGTCTGTAAAACCAAAGTGTGGCCAAACTCCTGAGGTAGCACATTTTTTGGCACTACACATATTCATTTTCATTAGCATGTGATCGTCTGTCCTTATCAATGCCAATTTTCTTGGAGATGTAGCAAAAAATTATTTAAATTCATCTCTAGACTCAGAAAGTGCTCTAGCATATATTGAGGGTGGCCATATGAAACTTTATGGCTTATTATGACTGGTTAGTTGCTCAGACGATGCTTTTATCCAATGGAAGTTTAAATATTTAACCCATGTATAAATTTTTACTGAAGCTGGATTTAAAGCTATGCCTAAATGGCCCAGGTGCTGTAGGTGGCAGGCCTATCTACTGCACCACAGTGCCATCTCTTAGGGGTCTGCATGAATTTTCTCCAGGTGCTCCAGTTTTCTCCCACAGTCCAAAGACATGTGATTCAGGTTAATTGGAGACTCTAATTAGTGTGAAGGTATGAGTGTGTGCATGTGTGACTATCCTGCAATGGACTAGCACCCTTTCCAGGGTGTACCTCTCCTAGTCTAGCACTCTGTGATTCCAGGATAGGTTCTGGACTGCTACAACCCCGATAAGGACTAGACGTTAACGTGTGTGTGTGTTTGTGCACACAGCAACATAAAAAATGCATTAATTCATATACAAATTAGTTATCTTATACATACAAACATTCATCTAGTTTAGGCCTCTTGGAACCACGCTAACTAATTCATGTGATTCTCTACCTGCAGATATAACAAGGTTTTGTGTCCCTTTATAGCCTATATTCCAAGGGACTGGAAGAGCTTTACAAAGCTTAGATGACACATGCGGCACCCATACAAATCAGGTTTTATGGGCCTGGTAAATGAACAAGAGGAGATCCGATGTCCAGCATCATACAACTTTTCGTCACAGCAAGAGGACATGCTAGGGAAATCGGACAGCATATTTATTGCTTAGCTGCCACTTCTATCCAAAGCGGCATTTTTTTGTGTATGTGTAGCTAGCTACTTTAATACAGGACTACGACTTATGGACCTTGTGGGACCATCCAAAAGCCCTCAGGTTACAAGTTAACGTCCTTAACTACTACACAACCTGGAGACACTTGTCCTGTTAAAATGGATCTCAGGCATTAAGATCTTCCAACCTTTCCTTCAACACGAAACACCTTGAACTGGGGGTAAGGCAACCTTGCTTGCCTGACCCACACCTTTAATTTCTGTAAGAGAATCCTACCCCTAACCAAGCACCCCTTTCTTTTAATGAAGATGTAAACAGAGAGGCCTTTGTGTCTGGTGCTATTAATTACTGGCTTTTCAATGGGTGTTCAGGGGAAAAAGCTTAACTGAAATGGTATCCAGGCTGGCTCACATCTAGGGAGCAACGACAGGAGCATCTCCGCCGGACAGCTGATGGACCGATCCCATTTCACTGACAAACTCAATTGCACTTGAAGTGAGATCTAGTGAAAGTCAATATGCCAAGCACCCACCGCCTCTCTTCCTTGCCCTTTCCCTCGACCCACGACCAAGCCCCCCCACCCCAGAGACCGAGAGTGACAAGATATCCAACCTTACAGTAGTCGCTTATTTATTTATTACTTTTCCACCGCATCGTCCACAGTTTCAGAATGCCTACTGCAACATGAGTGGAGCTATACGACTTGATGACAACAGATTTATAAAGAGTACACTGGAGGGTATCTGCTCATAATAAAACGTGTAAAAAAAATTCCAGGTAGCTCATGAATGAGTCCATTGTCTGGAGGATTACATGTGACCAGTTACACTCACACTTTTTTTGTGCCTGGAAATACCTTTCAGAAAGTTTTGCTAAAAATAAAAAATGAGAACATTCCTCATCACATCTGACCCCTCATCCCTCTGCAGATGTGCTTCAGCTCAAACTATAAAGCTCATCAGAGACCCTCTGTCTGGTTGCCCACAGCACTGTGACAGCCAGCTGGGAGCCCATCCTGGGCCAGCAGGCACAACCTGCCAGGGTTAGTCACTCACTGAGGGAACAATTAAAAGTCAAGCTAGAAGGAAGTTCACCTATGTGGCATGTGCGGCATGGGGGAATTAAAAGCTGCTATTGACTATTGCACTGTAGTGAAGTCCCAAAAATTAGGGAAACAATACAGCCAAAACAACCTGAGTTCACAGTTCGGTAGCGATATTCTGCTACAAAATAAGAACACAATGAGAATTTACAATACATAAATTGTATGTAAAGATTTCAGTCCTTTAAAACAGGAACATATAGCAGTGTTGTCTTATAGATGAAGACGCGAAAAAGCCCAATCAGCATTTATTACAAGCATTAAGGGTAGGTAGTTCACAGAACTGAAACGTCGGAAAAAAGTTTGTATGTTACAGAAATAAGCTAGACGGGTAATTATGAATAAGTAGCTGTGACAATAAGATTGTTACAAGCTATGGCAAGAACCAGATCTAGATTTTACGTTGATATCCCATCTAGATATTTTAGAAAGCATTGAAGTAGATTAGAAATTGTAGACGTTTTATCCAAACAAGCACATTTTACTTGTCATACTTACTGTAGTTTCCCTTGGTGATCATAAGTAGTCCTGCTAAGGTTAGGTCTCTGTAAGAAGTCAGCAGTCATCAACAACTAGAGTAAACAACTAATCTCATGCTTTGTGAGATGTCTGCATGAAAAAAAAGAGGGCACTCGTGCTCCCTTGAGATCATCTTCATGACATTTATACAACAGCTAGATACAGGCCACATGATATTAAAACAGAGGTTTTTGGGTCTTTCCTGAGGTGTCTTAGGAAGAGAAATTTCTACACTTTAAACAAAGGACCACAAAGTAAAAGACAAAGCAGACAACTTTGAAAATGCCAATGAAAAGTACCAACACAATGGACCTACAGCCTGACCTGAGGCAAGAATTTATTTGTGATGGTTATTTCAGTTGTCTGCCCCATTGGACCACGTTCCGATCACCACATGCCTCCCTCCCAAACCACACACCCCATACCCTACAGTAATGCCACGTGCCACTCAAACGAAGGGCCTGGGCACAAAGTCCAATTCACCAAGGCCGATAATCTGGCGCACATTAAAAGATTACAGGGTTCAAGGAAGGATCAAGAAAGATGAAGGAGTTGAAGTCCCTGGCGACAAAGCAGCACGGGTTTCTATAGCACTATGTATGTTGGCTTTAAATGTTTGCAACAAATGACTAAGGACACATCTGCTGGGCCTCTGCAAAGAGCTCCACAGCACATGCCAGGAGTAGTCATGGTACGAGTCATGTGATTTAGCTTATACACTCCAGCAGTAAGACCAGACGTGAAAGTTATACTAAGACATGATCATGCGAGTAACGCAACTGGAAGCTTCACCTTTGCCACAGACCCTGATTAACGCGAGTCTCGGGCAGCCCAGTAATACCAGCAGTAACCCGAGAAGGGCAGAGTCGCCGTGTTAAACTAGCTCCGGCATGGCCTTCGTTTTTACACTCAACCGTCTTGTTTCTCTTCTGCAGCGTTGTCAGTTAAGAAGCTTGTTTGTGAGTGTAAAACTGTACAAAAGCACAAGGCACACAGCAGCAGGTTCTTGCTTGGTTATGATTGTTGTTGCACTGCAAACAAGCACTTCGTCAAGCAATGTTTCCGACTGCCGAGCCGTATGGAAACAATGCACGTTTTGTGTTCGGATGGATTTTTCACAGCACTCGGTCGCTAATCAACGGAATCTAATGTTCCTAAACACAATGTCAAAGAAGGCGCTAGGTTTTACTCTGTTTCTAAGATTACTTTCAACCACTGAGTACAATATTTTTCTTTTAAGGAACCTTATTGTAAAATGGGTTTGTTTGTTTTTGGTTTTTCTTCTCACTTTTGTGTTCTGCGTTTCTTCTCATATTGTTCAAAACAGGGAAAACATAAAAAAAAAGTAATGTGGAAGGAATATTAAATATTGACTCAAACATGGGCCTGAACTCATTTGTGGTAAGCAGGCAAGCTGTGGTCAAGTTGTGGTCAAGCCGTGGTCAAGCTGCGGTCAGGCCATTTACCGCATGCTCCGCTTTCTCCTCTGCAGAAATCACTGCTATCGCTTGTGACGACAAGCGAGGCCAAAATATCACCAGCACGGCTCGACTCTGGTTGCGCACGGCAGCTTTGTGGTCGCATCCCCCGTCACCTCAATTATCCCATTAAATCCCTAAACCTGCCTATCACATGAAAAGGAAAACAAACACTGCGACACCTGGGTTCCACTCGAGAGAGTCGCAGAGAGGCGGGCGTAACAGCAGCATTCTTCGGGACACATTGGAGGCCCTTCATGTGGACCCTGAGCTCCTCCCCTGGAAGCTCCTGCGGCTCGGGATTCCAGACACAAAACCCACCCACATTCTTCAGCTATTTCTATGGTACCAAAACAGCTATTGAAAAACGCAGCTTTACCAGGAACACTCAGCATACAGGCCGTTCGTTTTCTTTCTTTTTCCCCTCTTTCTGTGCGTAATAAATATGCATGTGGGCTTTGGAGACTTTGGAAAGGAACACTTTCTGTATTCAACCGCTGTAATTACACACATAGGCAATAAAACGTATGCACTTACTCTATTTATACATTTTTGTCACAACCACTTGACAACAGTAGTGACCACTTTTCTATTTACGCTCTAAAGTTTATGTGTTTATCCTTTTTTCCTGTGGAGGAAACTTAGAACGAAGCCACTCAAAGACTTTTTTTTTTTTTTAAAAAAAAAAAAAAAAAACCTGACACTAAGCAAGAGCTATTAATGTCAGTAATGGTAGGGAGCATAAAATTAGTTGCAGCTGTGGATGCTTTAAGGTACTGAGCATGTGTTTAATTTCTTTTTGCCTGGCAATACAGCAGAAATTAACAGGGTGGAGCCACCAGGATGCTGAGCAGTACTGGTGACGCACTAAGCAAGATACACTGGCCCCTTGTGCTATAAACACACACACACACACACACACACACACACACACACACACACACTTTCAGAACCGCTTGTCCCATACAGGGTCACGGGGGACCGGAGCCTACCCGGTAACACAGGGCGTAAGGCCGGAGAGGGAGGGGACACACCCAGGACGGGACGCCAGTCCGTCGCAAGGCACCCCAAGCGGGACTCGAACCCCAGACCCACCGGAGAGCAGGACTGTGGTTCAACCCACTGCGCCACCGCACCCCCTCAACTTAAAATCATTCGGCGATACAAATATTTTACAGCTATTTTTAAAAATTAGTTTTTATTGCATTTTCTAAAATTTCTGTCTGTTGCGCAGCAAAAGCAACCCGTGTTTCCGTGCGCAACCATTAGTAAGCAGTAAAACGCACTCCACCGGAAGAGGAGCGTGGGACCACCTTAACTCGCCTCCACACGTCACAGCTCCTGTGTGGTGTTCTTGAATGCTGGTGATCAACAACAAGCTGAGGAACACCGCTCACCGGTTGTGGAGTGAGTCAGTATACAGTTGAGATTTTGGACAAAAGGTTTTTGATTTTCAGTCATTTAAATGAGATTGGAGTTGTAATGTGTTTGTTTATGGAGGGCACAGTGGCAGGACTGGGGTTCGAGTCCTGCTTGGTTGGCTTGCGGTGGACTGGCGTCCCATCCTGGGTGTGTCTCCTCCTCCCCCCCCCTCATTAGTTTAGGCCAGTGTGTGTGTGTGTGTGTGTGTGTGTGTGTGCGCGCGCTCTTGTTCGTGCATTCGTCATAACCACCCTTCCAGTACTGGGCTGCAACGGTCTGCAGCCTATCCTGGTAGCACAGGGCACAAGACAAGGCAAGGTACAGCATGTATGGAACATCAGACCATTGTAGGGTAGCTACATACGTTCACTCTCATATACGCATCCTATTGGCGATTTAGAGTCACCAGTTTAGCTGAAGCACATCCTTGGATTGTGGGAGAAAACTAGGGCACCCTGAGGAAAGCCACACAGACACTGGGAGAACATGCAAACCCGACAAAGACTGGACGAGGATCAGAGTGGCGCTTGATCGCAGTACTCGGGTGCCGTGAGGCCCCCCTTGCTACCCGCTCTGATACCGGACTGTAGTTTTAATCTAACTTTTGTGGTATGAGCTTTGTGTTTGTACGAGACATGCTGGAAGGGATGGAAAATTTAGTCAGAGATTTTATTAAACTATTCTAGATGACACTGGTCGCTCCTGTGTGGAAAAAGTAGCCAGTCTGCTCACTTCCTGCATGTCACATTACAGGTAACAGGTGTGGCTACAAAGAGCACCTACCCAGTCCACATATACAAAATACATATAGACTAAATATTAAATGCAGTAGATGTATTCCTAAGTTTGTTCTTGCCAAGCATCTCTTTCAGTGCTTATCACGAGAACGAAAGCAAGGTACTGTTTTAACTTACTGCACTGATCTTACCTTACAATTACAGAGACCTATCATTAATCTAATTTATGCCAAAAAACTAAGGATTTTCAGAGACTTAGCATTCCTATATTCTCAAATTCTCAGTTTTTTCTTCTGTATTCTCCTTTTTATTTTTTTGTGGGGGGTATTTAGCAGCCTGGGTGGAAAAGGCACCGAGGGTAAATTATTTATAATCGCAAAGGGACGGTAGCACACAATGCAACTCTCTCCCAGCTCAAGTCATTCTTTATACTTTCCCCAAAGGATGATCACAGTGGCTGCCTCAAATACCCAGCCCTTCTGGCTTTTTTGTGGACATGACAGTGGTTTCTGCTGAGGTTGCAATGAGATGTCTCACAGGAAAAAAATAAAATAAAACAGAAAACCACGAAGGAAAGCAAACCAAATTAACCTCTAAAAGCAAAAACTGACAGGGAGGAGTCCTGAAAAAAACCCAAGGTGGGGGAATGACTCTAAACAGAGAGGGGTGTTCATTTCTTGAACCCATCAAAGTTGCTCTAAAGAAACAGACATTTAAAATAACACCTTATTTTACCAGCAGAATGTCTTTTGGAGATACTTTAAAATGGAAAGGAAAAAAAAAAAAAAAAAAAAAAACTGGAAGAACATTCCGGAGACTGAGGCACGGAGACACCTAAACAAGCCCATGTACGGGGTTTTTAATAGAGTGCTGCTTGTCAGGAGGCCTGGGCTGAGAAACACATCAGGGGCAGCTTAACGCAGCTGGCCACAGAGACCACTCGCAGATGACACCGCCATGCCCCCGGGGCAAGTCACGATGGGACATGGGGCATATTGCAGGCGTCTCAGCCCCAGACATCAAGGCACTCGCTGTTTACTTACATAACAATCTGAAACATGCACTTTGCTTGGGCCAAATGGGTCGCCCTGGGTCAGAAGCCTGTGTCATGTTTCTGATAAAACGCTGACGTGATGAGCTCCCTGCCGTACTCCAGGTTCTTGTCACATCACACCCACCCCGGTTCGCAGGAGAAAGACGATTGCTTTAATTTACTCGAGTGTACAATCTTAAAATAATTACATGCAAATTAATACAGCATGACATGTTCTGGATGGAGAATACTGTGTTCTTGTAATTTAGATTTGGCTTTTCACTGGAAAAATTAAATTAAATCATAAAAAACTGGCTTTAGGCTTTGGAAATAAATAAATAACGTTCACATTTCACACATAACAGTCGTTCTTGTCCAGGAGCAGCACATTGCCGAGCCAGGCGGCAGGCTGGGGTGGGGGTGGGGGTGGGGGGGGGGCGTGGCTTTTGGCAAGACAGACACAGTGGGACAGCTGGTGTTTCGACAGTGGCAAATCATAGCGAAACAACACCCACCACTCTCCCCAACCTACACCCTCTGAAACCACCCCCACTTCTCACCCCACACCTCCCTCCAAAAAAAAAAAAAAAAAAAACCCACCTCAGTGGCCCACATAACAAAGGCCGCCCAGCGTGCAGCCGGCCAGCCAGTACCCAGCTAAAATGAGATGGCTTCATTTGAGAGCCAGCAGACACAGCGAGGATGCCGAATAAACCGCGCTATCTAGCGCAGACGGAGACAGAAATTTTATTGGCTGCCGGCGTTGACACCTTCCTCTCTGTTGTCAAAAAAGAGCCCAAGACATGAAATTCACCGCCAGTGGCGGAGTCCAACAGACACCAACCAACATGTTCCAGTTCCAACCTATTCCAAAGATGGACTCCATGGAGCTTAATGATGGAGGCCAGTTCGATCTGCTCATACACAAGCATGGCTTCCCTGATGTTTCCGAGTGCGATTCCATTCTACTGAGGGACCGGGCACCAGTCCGAGACAGAGTGCTTTACCGTGTGTGCTGTTCCAGCCACCTTCTCCTGCTTTCAGTAACCCAGGAAAAAAAAAACCACCAACCATCACCATTTTCAGCAGCACTGAAAAATCCTCCAGTTGCACACTTTTAGCCCTGAACCCTGGGAATACAACAGTATTTGACAATGCAAATAAAAGTGAAGTAATTGAAACAGATAAGTAGCGTTGAAACCAGTCTTCATTCTCATTTCTGCCATCAGTCCGACGCTGACATCACACTCATAGGCCTGCGTGCTTCTTCTGTTATAGCTTTAATTTTAAAAATAGCACTAATTAAATTCCATTTTTCCCAAAATGCAAGTCTATTGCATTACATGATTGTCTCCAGCTCCATCCACTCACAATTAAACTCATAATGAGAACAATGAGCTCAAAAAAGGGAGGACCTAATCAAGTCTTATTCACACAACTACATGAACGAAGAGGCACTTGACATTTATTGGACCTTAACCGTCCATAATTTCTCTGGGGGTCACGGGCCGCCACCCCGGTATTACAAACGTCTTTCGATATACACCGAGGTGAGCATGCCTCATACCTTCCGACACCCATGGAGGATTCAGCTGCCCCATAAGAAGAGGTACGATAATGGTGCAGAGTTGACGGCAGTTCACTGGACCCTCATAATGAAGGCTTGGAAATGGAGGTTGTGCGAGAGCAAGATAACTGTATTCCCGCCACCCAAACAAAAAAATAATCCCATCATGGCAGTGCAATCGGGTAGGACAAACGGTGAAGTGTTAGCCTCCCTTATCAGCCTTCACAGATATTAAATGGGATTTTAATTAGGTCTGGCTCCTTGTGGACAATAAAAAAGATAATCCTGGATAACGACTCACACTGGCTACAATTAAAAGGGTTTATCTCACCCGGAAAGGGAGAAAAATACATTACATAATATTGTATTAAAAAGAGTCAAACAACGTTCAGACAGAAATCCCAGAGAAGCCATGGAACAGTTCTTGATTTGTGCGAGCGTGACCCGCCGGGTGGCAGCCGTACGTCACCTTGCCAGCATGTCCATTTCCCAAGAAGGCGAGCTTCGGCTTGATTATGGGGGGGAGGCCTATGAACATGAGGACTGAGTGATGAAGGGCAGTAACCCCGAGTGAGAGGTGTGTAGTCGTGTCATTGCAGGCTGCTCAGGAGACAAGTCAACCATGGTAACGGGTTTAACCCCCTTGGCTGAACGTACACGAGTATGGGGGGGGGGGGGGGGTCATCTTCCATCGACACATCCGCTACATCATACCGCAACATCACAAATCACAACAACCTGCAGCAGTAAAAGCGAGGAGGAGGCTGTTCCAAACTTTCCCTCATGCTAACGTGCTGAATAAAGAAGGCTAGGCTAATTGAAGATAAAAGCACATGCTCTTCCAAGACATTTTGTCCAGCTTCTTCCAAATCTTTTTTTCTCCAAGGCAGGGAAAGCAAAAAGGCCCGACAAGTTACTCTCTTTAAGTATCGTAAATGTTGGAAATCCTGTAGGAAGGCGTTAATGGAACCTTTCCTACTAGAGGCACATGGCACGTACCTTCAAAGAGCAACACAACACTTGACCGGCGTTTCATCGCCACACTTACGTAGCACAACACAGAACCATTGGATTTTCAGAGGTTATTTCGCCCAGGAAATATTTAGCGTTTGACAAAGACTCACACCTTTTGCAGTTAAGTCAAGTCCTCTCTTTAATTACCTTCCATTGTACCACGCTACCACCCCCCTTGTGCTTGAGCCAGACCCCAGCAGGGTCCCATTTTAAACAGGCCCCCAATATGCCGGGCCTCACTTGTTGGCCTTTCCTCTTCGCCACCATCTGGCCTATTAGTTCAGCCAAAATGAAAAAAAAAAAAGGACCCAGACACAATGAGACGGAGAGGTATCCCATCTGCTCCTGCCAGACTCCCCAGTCATTACTGCACAAAGGCAGCATTTAACCCAAACACAATCCCCCCATTTATTTAACCTGTTCCTCTCCGTCAGCCCTGCCCCACGGGTGAACTGACAGGCCTGTTAGGCGTGGAGGAAGCACCGGTGTGCCGAGGTGTCGGGGGGCTAGCGGTGTCCGAGATCCTGCGGATGGGTCACTCTCCCCAGTCGAACCTGCCACAGCCTCTAAAACCTGCCCCACCTCCACCTCCACCTCCACCTCCACCTCCACCACAATCTGACATAAGAGGGGGCAGCCCTGGGAGTGCTAACTCTCAGGTGCTCAAACGCTCTTACAGATATCGATTGGGTTACCAAATCAGTCAAGCACATCACTCCTTTGACCTTTCAACTCTGACACACAATGTCCAATGACAGATAGAAAAAAATAAACATCTCGGTGGTGGTACTCCTCTGCAGCTCAGTCTCTGCCTTCCATGATCACTTCAATTATATCATCTTGCCACACAGTGAATGAACCAAAGGGTCATGTTAAAATCAACTAGTCAAAACGCGCACAAAATATCACAGATCTTCTGTAGGTGGTAATCTGAGAAAGCATTGTGTCATCCTGACTTATAGCAATTGGTTCAGAAAAGGACAGAGTGAAGCCAACCGTCCCTGGGTAGTGATAATCACGTCTGCGCTGGGGGAGGGAAATAATGGGTAAAAAATGGCATCTGCACTGCCCTTATGTACCAATGCAAATTGGCGCCCAGCAAGTGGCAGTCGCCATACTGTGCCTTGACGATGTCGGGCCACCCAATTACATCGGCTGTGTACGGTTCTCGCGCTTAATGAGAGTAACGGTGGGGATGCCTACCCAGGAAACACGTGTGGGTCAAGTGCTCGCTGCAGCATCCTCGTCATGGAGATAACACGTCCCCCCCCAAATTCGGTCACATTCATAAGCGTCTTTTCCCAGAAGTCCACTGGTCGCTCCTCGCAGCACCCCCATCCTCCCGAGTCTTCATACACAGCCATTGCATGCATGGATATAGTGGACATTTGAGGATATTGCTGTGCTATGTAAATAAATGAGCACATAAATATCATGAGAAACAGAAAGAACAAATGAAAACTGCTGAAAGTGCTGGGTGTGAATTGTATTTAGAGTGTCTCTTTAGCTGTGATTTCATTATGAACAGGAAAGGGGTTGTAACCGCTAATGGAGAGTGCACAGAGACCAGCTGTCACAGTACCAGCGGGTGATGTAAGCCCTATTCTCAGCAAAGCCCTGGCCAGTTTCAATTACATTATGACCCCCGACCTCAGGTGGCTTGTAAATAGGAGAAATTTTGAAGTGGTGGCAGGGGGGTGGTGCTGGCGATCACATTTTCCCCAGCCCCCTAAGGATGAGGCCATTGTGAGATGTTCGGCAGTTTCCAACCTCGCAGGGCCCAGACAGTCAAATGGCAACCATTTTTAATAATTTGCAGGAAAATATATTTATATTCAGGATAAATCCCTATGGCTGTGCGTCTTGACTGTAATTCTTCTTTCCATTTGATTTCTTGTGCCTTATAGGCACACTTATCGCACAGGTCTATAATTTCATATCCACTTTTGTATGAGAGAAAATTAAGACAAATTTCCTGTCGTCTTTGAAAAAAAAAAACAAAGATACACAATGTACATACTAAACATATGTACCAACCACCGAGAAATTAAATAGCTAAAATTCCACCTTATCATCAAGCTCTTGGCTCATGGTGCGAGAGGGATTAAGTACAACTGTGCCACAGGACAGGGAGGATCTCGTAATCACAGTCGTAATAGCTACTGACCGCCTCCCGGTCACCCCCCACCACACACCTCCCCAAGCTTCCCTTCCCCCCCAACAGTCGTGCGGAGCTAACCTCCTTTGTTCCCTGTGATGTCCCTTTTGACCTTCTGTCTCTGCTGATGTGGAGGCGCCTGAAAGAGACAGATGCAGTTCGGACTGGCTCTTTGTGTGTGTATGTGCAGTGCGTGCGTGCGTGCGTGCGTGCGTGCACACGTGAGCTGGCTCTTCCTCTTGCTGGCTTCCTCTCCATCTCTCATGACCATCAACAATTACTTTGACTTCCGAGTACAACGGGACAACACATTTTGCACAAAAATAGGAAAACATGCAAACACAAATAAATCATTTCAAACGCTGACCTTCTGTCAAGCCCACACACCTTGTCCTGGGTCTGTGTGTGTGTGTGGGGGGGGGGGGGGTTGGGGGTGTGTCTTAAGAATGCTGCTGCCCATGTGAGCTTTCCCAGACTCTCACAGGTGAGGAAGTGGCTGACCTGAGTGAAACATTCCAGGAGGTCAGGGTCCTGGAGTATGCATGCTTCACCCAGGACAGCTGGAAGCAGCCCCAACCCCCAATATGACCTTTGGCAGACTATTTTTACGACTAGCCTGTCGTCATGGAGTCTCTGCCTTGGTTGAGCACATTTCATTTTAGAGTCTTTTTTTCCATGACAAGCTACTGCACCAAAATAGATATTTTGTTGAAGTGAAACATGAATTTAATTAATTTCCATTCTCTCAGCATTGCCTGCATGCCATCTTTTCCTCAATGAGAGCAACAGAAAGGTCTCAGACAGTCAGATTTATCCTTGTGTAAATGAGGGTGGTATTCCAGCCGGAGGTTTGGTCTTACTGTGGCCTGGAGTTCCTCGCAAACCACCCTGACTGCTTCAACAGAACAGACAACTTGCCTACTTAGATGTTAAAGACCATCTTTAACCAGCATTAACACCAGAATCAATCTCAGCGAACACTGCCTTAATGATCAACACTACCAACCCCCAGCACTGACAGGCAAATCCAGGCCTTACTGGCTGGAGGGTATAATGGGTTCTGTTCCTGCTGAGGTCTTAATTACTCAGCCTTGATTGGGATTTCACTGAATGCACTGCATGAATCAAGCAGCGTTAAACTGAACACATTAGTTAAGACCTCGTTACCATTTTTCAAGTGTTAAACTGAATTGGAATAGAACTGTAAGCCAACAGTGAAAAGGTAAATAAACTCATATAGTGCATTCAGTCTGAAGTACTGGAGCTGCACTTAGCATAGTGGCTAGAGCTGCTACCTCTGGATGCAAATCCCACCTTCTGCTATAACACCCTTGAATAAGTTACTTACCTTACACTTCTCCAGTAAAAATGACTCCGCTCTATATATGGGCAACTCATTGTAAGCAAATTCACATTCTAAGTAGCTCTGAAAGAAGTATCAACTAAATAATAAATATAAGTCATCTGCAATGCTGCAACCCATTCAGTAAAAATCCCAGTGAAGATTGACTAATGAAGAGCTCAGTTTCCAGGGGATCAAAGAGAAATCAGTTCAAAAAAGGAGTTAGCAGAAGGACCAATCATCTGGTCATCAGAGGATATACTACTGAAACAGATGCCGCCACGATTGTTAGGGTCAAATTTACCGCCGTGAGAATTTTTTTTCCTCTACACTCTTATTGACTGTAATATCGCAGTCGGCCTAACTCGGCCCCGGGTGGCAAGACCTCAGCTGGAAGCACGCAAACCTGCTTCTTCCTCAGCTGGGCTGCGGGTAGCCATGGGGAGATGGAGTGAGGGGTGGGGGCTGTGTATGGTGACTGGCAGCTGCTTAGAGGAGGAGGCCTCACTCAGCACTGCACAGAGGCTCTTCCAGGGATTTTTTTTTTGGGGCTCAAGGGGAACAGAGGCAGGAGGTACTGAGAAATCTAGCAACCAAGGGTTTTTCTCGCAGAGGAGCACATTTGGATGTTGTCTGAAAAAACTAACAACTTTGTTGTCAGGGCCAAAAGAGGCATGCAAAATGACTGCCCACCATGAATACATGACGATGATGGAGAAGGATGATGATCAGTCTGCACTTGGCACTCACTGGGCAGACTCAGATGCCGGTATGCACCGTACAGACTCGGACAAGAAAAACTGTTTATAAGACGTGACCCCAGCAAGTCAAATGAGCTAGTAAGAGCCAGTGGAATGCTCATGCCCAGAGGACATGACCTCAACAACGTTGAGACTGCTCTCTTTAGTACTATGTCTTGAAGGAATTCTTCACAGCTTAGGTGAGGTACAGACTACACAGTTACACAAGTTCATTTTGGGTTGTATCAGACCATCAGGATCCACAAAGAACCCTCAGTTAAACCCATGATTCACTGACAGCCACAGCAAACTCTCTTCCAGAAAGTAAATCCAGATTAGTGGATGGCTTGTTGAGCATGTCAAGACGCGAATGACAGAATGGGAACCGGACTTGAATGAAACTGATTCAAGGAGTTTTCCTGTTGACCTCACCTTCGTAATTGTTTCCCTAAGATGACATAACTGTCACAACAAGCAAGTTTTCTTTTTACTTTTTGGGTTGCTTTTTTCCCCAAAGCAACTGACAATGTTGCACTACCCTGTTTTAGCCATTCAAACAGCTGGGTAATATTTACTAGAACAATTTAGGGTGAGTATCTTGATCAAGGGGCACTGCAGCAGTACGTGGGATTCAAACCGGCAACCTTTGGATCCAAAGGTGGAAGCTCTAACCACTACGCTGTTATTTTTAGGTCATGACACACATTATTGCTGTAGTGCTTTTTAAAGTTAAGAGTCTCAGGCTCCTAAACCCCTCACATATCAGGCTCATTACCCCAACCAGACCACAGCTTGTAATTACAACTCTCACATGTATAATCTGCAGCATAGGAAAAAACGTGATGGAGCAACAGAAAGACTGACAACACTATTGATTTGTAAATATTCTGCAGAAATATACTCTCCCAAGACAGTCAGTTGAAGGCAAAATTTTTACCTTGAGTCACAATGCAAAACTCAAGCCTATTCAGTTCTGTTATTTCTACTGGTCTTTCAGATAATAGCTAGAGATGTTCCAACTGATCAATTGGCTTAGTGGCTTGAGATGTAAATAACGTGTTTCTGACATAATGATTTAGACATATTAGATCAATTTAAACATGATAAAAGCAGAAGTAATCACATTTCTCCCCTTTAACGTGCCCACAATACCATGTATTTTCATACGCTGCAAGATTAATTATGCACTGGAGGCAAAAATAAATAAATTGGCCTATTTCTCCCAGGGCCACATGATAAATACTCACAGTAAAAATATGATCAAGGTCTTTGGCACTAACTGCAAGACCCTGGTGGATGGGATGCTCACAACCATATTCCACAACGTTGTTTATTTAAAAAAAAAAAAAAAAGAAAAGGAGCGGATCAATTTGAGCACTGGTGCTATGGTCAAAAGCTGCTGAGGCCGACAATTCCAGTTTGCTACTCTGCAAGCAAGCATTTTCTCCCTAATTATATTAAATTACAGGGCAGGGCTGCGGCAATACGGTCTCTTTCTTTCACTTTTCCCAGAAGCCTCCGCTCTCCCTGATCCTGCCTTTATTTTCGTGGAAAGGAAAAGAAGGAAGCAAAAACAACAACAAGAACACGGATGTTGTGGGGAAACTGAGCGTGTGCAGTTGCTGCTTTCCATTAGCACGAGTTAAATGCAAAGTTTCCCATTTGGTGAAAAAGCATGTGGAAAGGAAAAGAATTAAATTGGGTAATCTAAAATTAGTTTCTCGCATACAATGCTGCCACCAAGCCAGAAGACAGTCTATCTTCCGTTTTAATTCAGTTTGTGAAATAAGCTGCTCTTCCTGTAGAAACCATGACAGACCTGGCAATCTCTGTTAGGGTCTTTAGGAAGACTATGACACAGATAAATATTCAAAATAATCAAAGGTGATAGCAAATTTTCTGAAATTTCCACGTTTCAATTTCTCAAAGGTACACAAACAACAATAGTACGATCTGACGATTTTAGAATTTTTAATCATATTGTAAGAGCTTCTCACATTTTCACCATGGTATTCAGTTTCACCTCCAGTACCTTGCTTTAAACAGATCACAAAACAGCACTAAACAGCGGTAAAGGTGCTTCCTAAATCAAAACAGCTGCTCCATTTCAGCATTCTTGACATTAGTCATTGAAGTCTGTCATTGCAAACAATCGTGTTCTACTCAGTGTGTGCAGTTAAGTTCAGTAGTAAAAGGAATAAACCTATATGCAGAGAATCCCACTTTGATCAAGCAATCACTGTCTCACACAGACCTTTCCACCTCTGAAAGCAAAAAAAAGAAAACTCCAGAACTAGAGAAGAAAATGAATGAAATTGATGACTCAACAACATGACTCAACTCCATGCAAGATTCATATAGGGGCCTGCGAACTCACTGCTCTTATTGTCCAAACAGGATAACGTGTATGACAGAAACACAGCTGCCCGATGCACACCACAGCCCTGTCATATGACTATAAAGTTCTGACGAAAGACTGGCTCTTATTAAATGATAGCATCTTTGCAAAGCTCAAGCAAAACAGAGGGAACGAGAAATACAGAAAGATGGTAATGACTCAGGACCTGCATCAGCGAGGTTACGAGCAGGCAATTATTTTTTGAAATTCATTTAAAAACACCGCTCTTCTCACAAGAATGTGATTTTCTTTCCTATTTTTTTTTCCCCATTTTCCCACCATTTATCTCTACTTTCAGCTTCCGCTGGAAATTCAAACTGGAGTTTTTGGGAGACCTCAAATTCAGACAAGTTTTTGAAGAGTGTTTGCGAGCACTTACCTTCTTCTTGGGTAGGCCCTTGTCCTCATCCTTGCCACCCTTGCTGCTCTTCGCCTGTTTGGCTGTTTTCTGCTCTCCAGGCTGTTTGATGGTGACACGAATCTCCGGGGGACAGATATAGTTCTCCAGGCTCTTAGGAGGCTTCTTGGCCCGTTTGGTGGTCTGTATCTTTAGCTTCAGACTGCCTTCAGAGAAGCTCGCCTCTTTGATGGAGAACTCCTGCTCTTCCAGCCCATCACCTGGCACCCACTTCTCGCTATCCGCATTTGAGTTGGCATCCACATCCCTGCCTAGCCCTAGATCATCATCGTCTTCTTCCAGACGCTCCCCCACAGTGGGTAGTCCCTTCCCTGGGGCCTCAGGACCAGTGGTGCTTCCACTAGGGTAGAAGTCAACATCACCCCCCTTCAATCGGGAGGGCCCCCCGAGTTCCCTTTGCTCCATCGACCTCCCAAAGCCCAACCTGGGACACAGAAATCAGGAGCAGCAGAACAAACAGGAGCGGATTTGTCTGTTCAATACAAGACTTTTCCAGTCAACAAAGGCTTAGTGCTTTACAATGCTATTGCTCCAGAAATAATCTCACAAGAAGATGAATTTTCCAGGGAGAAACTGTGGAGAAAGAGAAAGAGAAAAAGAGATTGATGTAAGAATGAGTTAAGTAGATGTAAATAATACATAATATCTGATGCAGTATTCATGCTTAATTTTGGACAAGTGGCTTGTTCCAAGGACGGAGACAAGGCTAGCAGTACCTTAGTCTGGCCGCCTCCAGAACGCTCATTTCCTCTTTCCAGTGTGGGCGAATGTACGTCAGCCTTAGTACTGCTCTTATCTTTCTCTAATTCTGTCCAGACTACACTAATTTCAGCATGATTAGTCATAGGTGCATTAATAGAAGTTTCAGTTTAATACTGATTAATTTGCAGTCAAACAATCAAGTTACATTTCTGATAAACAAAAAATGAGATACAAAAGAAACTAAATAAGCCTAGCTATTTAGCTACAACTTTTACAAGTTATGTGGTCACAAGCAAAGTTGCAGGGTATAAACAAAATTCATTCATTCATTCATAACGAGCAACCATTTGTCCAGTTTAGGGTCATGATGGTGCAAAGCCTATTGCAGAAGCACAAGGTCCAAAGTAAGGTACACCCTGGTCAGGACACCAGTCCATCAGAGAACAAACAAAGTATCAGTACGAAAATGTTTACACTCGTGAGGCAGTTGGCGCACTGTGCACGTATAAATACCCATCGCTACACAATTAGCCTCTACATGCTAATACAGCCTCTGATACTTAATGCAGATAAAAAGCGCAAAGCATAACAGGGATTCCAACATGCAATTTATTGGCATCACAGTGTGAAGAGGCAAAAACAAAAGGTTTACACAGAACCTTCTTAATGAGAACCCTCAGGTAGCGCAGACCAACTTCACGGCAAATCTACCTCTCTTTTCAAGAAAAGTCAGGTTTCCCCAAATCTCCCAGGAACCTGATTTGTGCGGCACTTCAGCCTCTCTCACCGCACCAGACAGTAATTTCATCAAAGCCCAGAGGGTGCGATCGGAGTGATCGCAGTTCCCCAGAGAGTGCAAACAAACAAGTGGTTCACTGTCAGAGGTCTGGCGTGCCAGTAAGCAGTAAGCGTGCTTCAGAGATCAGACGCACCTGCGACCAGTGGAAGAACGTGCAACCAAAAGGCCTCAATTAGACGAGCAAACAGCAGTCCGGTTTCAGGCTGGGAAGCACATCAAAGATGGAATGGCTAAGGTCAGAATTCCAGCAATGCATGCTGTAAAGATGTACACAGAGCTAATTGGACGCACTGACAAATTAAAGAATCAATTGACAAATTAACAAATAGACAACTGAGCTTTTTAAAAAAAAAAAACGCAGGAGTCAAAAGGTAACCGCCAAAAGAATTTCACCCGGTCTTATCCATTTATGGCTACACATTTTCCCCAAATACCAGCAGGGTGCATCTCCACTGCTGTCTATGGAAAATTACCTTTGACAGAATGATACAGGAAAAGAGCAGCTTGCATCAAGTCCACACATGCAAAAGGAATTCAAATGTAATTGCTCAAAGGTGCAGTATTCCCATGAATAAAGAGGTGACCTCTGTCATAATTGGCAGAAATTCCTTAAGTTCCCCCCCCCTTCTTTGAAATAAAATGTGTTTGCGAAGTCAAGATCCTCTATGGTGCTTTATGCAATTGCACGGATTGTTGAGCAGGTATATATTATGAAAGCCACCTGCATGGGAACCATAAAGTTTTTTTTTTTTATTCAATATACCTACTATAAGAAGTTCTTGTAATTTGGCTCAACTTGTACTGAGGAATAGAAAGTGCCTGAGATGGACCAAACAGGTATGGCAGGGCAGGTCCTGATGGACTCATCCAGTGGCTTTTCATTCTGCTTACACCTTGGAGAACATTTTTCTGGTTTTGAAAAGACAGATGGGGAAAAAAATGATACCTCACAATATGATATTCACCACATGGTCCTTATGACTTAGAGTGTAGTTTATAAACAAAAATGTTAGTTATGTAAAGAGGAAAAAAACATTAATTCCTTCCATTTCCTCCATCTCAGTTCTAAAGTTGTTCTTTTCTCTGCAAGTATAAATATCTATGTTCTTTAAAAAGTCCAAAGACATGCTATTCAGGTTCACCCGTAGTGTGTGAGTGACAGAGAGTGTGTGTGTTCCACTGATGTATGGATGAGTGACCCATTGTAAGTAGTGTATCTAGCAGTGTAAATCACCTTGGTCAATAAGGTGTGTGGGTTCATAACACTACATAGAGTTCGTTGGAAGTCGCTTTGGAGAAAAGTGTCTGCTGAATAAATGCATAAAATAAAAAAAAAAAAAAAGCATAAAAAGTATATTCCATTGTGTGAGTTGCTTGTTTCAACTCTACATGACAACTGGGAAAATTCTATTGAACTTTACTACACAACCTGGAAAAGTAGCTATATTTAGCCATCTTCCTGGGTTCTGTTTCTCAGAACATTTCTTCCACCTCAGTTTACTGATCCGTTCCCGGTCCCAGAAACTCATTTATTACAGAAATGGGAACGTAAACCAGCTTACACAGTGGCTCACCAGCACCAGAATCTGGAAATTCTGTGCAACGCAGTACAAGTTATGACTTTCAGAAACAGTACAAGGCATGAAACTAACAAAAATAATCCACAAATTACCGACTAACACCATTCACTGATTGCACTCATACAGATTCTTACTGTGGAAACGTAGTGCAATCATCTCCCTCGGTCTCTCAGAACTGCTGAATGCCTCTCGGCTTTCAACAAGAGTTTCAAAACATCTCTTTCAGACCCACTCCACTCCATAAACATTCACTAGAATATGTTTAAAAATTGTACTCAATTCTACATGCAGCCACCCATGTGATGTATGTTAAACGTTACTGTACTAAGGGCCTGCGGTTTGAGATTTGCATGTCTCCATCTGTTGGTGCACTTTTGTTCATTCGGAGCTGTACGTTACTTTGGAGAAAAGCATCTGCTAAATGAATTAACTTGGAATGTAAATGTAACTGAATACTACAGTGAAGCTCGGGAGAAAAGTTTAACTGTGGTCATGCAATGACTCGCCTGACCTTCAAGAGCTTCAATCTAAACAAACAGGTATTTGCAACATGGAAACAATGATCACAGACATGGGAACTTCACCATCTTATTAGTTGAGACTTGCATGGAACACCAGCAAGCTGCTGGAAGGAGATTCCTTTTTCTGATGCACTTCGGCACCTGTGAGGATCTACAAAAAAAGAGCAGTCCCTTGCAAACAGCAAAATACTCCAGTCAATTCCCTGTACTGCTCAGTCAGCTTTAATACACATGCACACTTCTTGTTTGTATTAGATTCCATTTCCCCAGGCTAAATGTAGATGTTGACTCGTTCCTGCCCACGTCATTTAGCCACACATGTTTACAAAGAGGGAAATAACTGTAACAAAGACACCATGAGAGACTGTGTCTATAAGGTATCATTTCCAAGCCAGCGGCATATAGCAACTCAAAGCAGATCACAATGAGCCATCACATACAGAAAATATTTATTAAATACTGCAAAGACTTGCTCTGGTCCAAAGCTATTAATCATAGCAGCATTGTACAGAGCTAATGTCAAAACAACCAATTACAGAATTGAGTTATCCATCAGGAGAAAATATGGAGAGATTATGGAGAAAGTTTACTTAGCTCATTGTCTGAAACCACTTGTCCCATTCGGGGTCGTGGGGAGCTGGAGCCTAACCTGGCAAACCAGGGCGTAAGGCTGGAGGGGGAGGGGACACACCCAGGACGGGACGCCAGTCTGTCGCAAGGCACCCCAAGTGGGACTTGAACCCCAGACCCACCGGAGAGCAGGACCCGGTCCAACCCACTGCACCATCGCGCCCCCCTACTTAGTTCATACTAAATAAATAAATGTAAATACATTCAAGAAGCATCTCAAAACTCATCTCTTTCGAACTCACTTCCCCCCGATCTCATAAGGACTCGATAAACTTGTACATGTTTGTTATGTTTAATAAAAATTTGTTGAATAATGGAAAGCCTGTATCCACCTACTCGGGTGATGTGTACTGGTTCATATGGTGGATTGTTACAAATGGATTGTACTCAAGAATCAAGTGTCTGCATCCATATCTGTTGATTTAATGCACCTTATATATTGTTCTCTGCAATGTACGTCTCTGGAGGAAAGCATCTGCCAAATGAATACATATAAATGTAAATAAATATGTGTTGGTTAAATGCAATTCTAAAATATGAGCTCATGGTTTGTTAAAAAACAACAAAAATCCTGAGGGGGGGGGGGGGGGGGTTTCAAATGGAAGTTAAAGGCACAATAATATCCTTAAAAAGAATTAAAAAAATACCAGTGTCATGTAATTCCTGAGAAATGGTGAATTAGACAATGCTGGTGAACTTCAATTCATGAATTTAACACACTGACTCTGTTTTCTCAATATATTAATCAGAAACACTGACTCAGAAATGTCTGCAAGTTTAATTAGTTTTGTTTTATAATCAGATTAATAGTCATTGTTTACACATGGGACAACGAGAAAGATTTCAGGCTTTATCAAGGATAGACTTGCTTGTTCAGGAAATAATTTTTGCGCACACACACATCATCTGAAACCGCTTGTCCCGAGTGGGGTCGCGGTGAACTGGAGCCTAACCTGGCAACATAGGGCGCAAGACTGGAGGGGGAGGGGACACACCCAGGACAGGATGCCACGCCATCACAAGACACCCCAAGTGGGACTCGAACCCCAGACCCACCGGAGAGCAGGACCCAGTCAAACCCGCTGCACCACCATACCCCCCACAATGATTTTTGCATAACCATAAAATAACTAAATATTCTTTCTTTAAATCAATAGTTATTATAGTAATAACTTCATTTAAAAAATCTGTAGTTATTATAGTAATAATAATGAACACACTAGAATTACAAAAAGTTAAAGTACAAAAACTAAAGGAACTTCATCTGGAAGCAATTTTTTGGACTTGCACAATGGGGGAAAATTGGGCTGAATCCATTTTGATTAAGGAGGAAAAACTTGTGAGATGCGTAAAAATCCACTTCATCAAGATGCTATAACATTTTCCCCTGAACTCCACTACCACTGTGACCTGCTGGATTAATAGTGGAAAAGAAATGTAAACTAGGTGAGCAGAGAAGCACATATCATAATTATGACACTAGATTCGGAAATACCAAATATTTCAAATGCCAAATTTCAGTGACATTCAATATCTGACCATGATTATGCTTTTTCTGAATTTTCTTGATGCAAAGAAACTGTATGAAGAGATGCAAACATGACTAATATGTTGTCATTCATGTTTCTAAAGAAGCGTCACCTGCATTTCAGTGTCCAGTACGGTACCTATGGCAAATTGGCCACATTTCAATATTTTAAAACTCCTACATCTTTGTTCATCGATGGCCTCAAGTTAACTAGGGACTAACTGGTGTAATCAGGGAACAGACCACCACAAAACTCAGCATCTTCTTGTGACCCTATAGCTGTTGCCTTGTAGCATCCCCTAAGCTGAGAGTGTATGAGTGTGGGCTCGTTTCCATGACAACCAATCCCCTCGACGCAAACTGTAAAGGTGTGGAATGTGTTCTCCAACAGCAAACCCTCAAAGTTGGGGCCTCTTCTCAAATTTCTGAATACGCTTTTCCACGAACGATCTCGGCACAGAAATCCAGCTATACAGAGCAACTCACTCTCCATGGCACCAGCGGAATAAAAATATTGCCATATATGCCATTCGGACAGTCCTCCTAGCGTTTTAAGTCACTCTGAAACGGATCGGTTCTTTGTAAGGGTTAACCTTTTTCAATAAGTAATCTACTGTACAAAGGAGAGCTTGACATTTCACACGCGTCAGTTTTCCACAAAATTGCACCACCTGCGAAAGTGTTTACTCTTCACAGAGGCAGCCAAAGGTCAGTGATTGCTTTCCAGTTCCATGAGTTAACCGAAGGGAGAAAATGACACCGATGACCTACGGCAGTTGCAGCTATAACACCACTGCTTTGACTTATGCTGCTAATGACAGTAGGGCCTCGGCGATGACAATGAGACTCTTGTTCGATACTTCCTCATGGACAGGCTCTCGGGTTTAAGGACTATACCAATTCATATTCGTGTAAGATCATGGAACGTGGTCAATTACTGCCTCTGGTTGGACACAGCGAGTGTTTTAGGTACCACGGTGAAGGAAAATGTGCACTTACTCCGGCTTTGCACTCTGCCTCGGGTTGAGGGAATTTTATGAACTTTCACCAGTTTTTCCCTAGACGACCAAAATTAGCCTTTGGGTCAGCAGCGATCAGACTCTAATACTCAGCTCTAGTCATCACCACAGGCAATCTCAGTGCACAAGACTACTACAGCCATGCAGATTACACTTTATTTGTGCATGAGGCAATGTAATTCAGGAGTGAAATTTTCCTGGAAGCAGATCAGGATTCTTTTCTGCATGGAGTTATGCACATGGTTATATCAGACGGGGGATAAGCAATAGGAACAAGACAAGATTCAGCTGCTTTGGTAAGGAACCGTAGGGAAGGAAAAAAAAGACCAGCCTCGGAGCAGTGGGCTCACAGGTTCATCACAGAGCGAAACACCGCTTGATTACAAATGACAAGTTCTCACCGCATCATGCCCTTCCTGCGTGTCACGTCCGTATTGATTTGCATTGACTTCTGGGATACGGGGAGTTTCCTACAGCTCTGGCTTCGCTCGGCAAACCCTGCGTACTGCGTTACCTCCACTGGCCAGGGGACATGCATACCCCGTGGTGTCACTTTCACGCAGAAATGTCAGGTGGGTAAGTGACAGCTGAGTGGCGTGAACTTGATGGCCAGCGCCAGCTGCTGCTCTGTGGACACGCAAACACACAAGGTGTGGGCGATACTGGCCATCGCAGCACCTTCCATACTGTTTATTTCTTGTTCGGCAGAGATCGCATTGCAAACTGTTAGCTGTTTTATGTGTCTCTGTGTGTATATGTATATATATATACACACACACACACACACACACACACACACACACACACACACACACACACACACGAAGGACAATGCACTGTCCTACAGTGCTCACTGGTCAAAATCCCAGTTCCGCTGTAGACTGGAACCCAGCTGAGTATCAGCAGGCTTTCATCAACACATTAATCATCCTGTGGTGACATTATGTAGTGGCCTGGTGGGTAAAAGATCAAATTTTCTGTAAGAAGAACTGATTACAGTAATGCAGGAATGAGATGTTCAGAGTAAAAAAAAAAAAAAAAAAAAAAACAGCCAGTGAGGCAGACTGGCGTGTGGGTGGAGAGGCTGTCCTACAGTGACCTTTCAAGAAGGAAACGTGTGACGAGGACGGAAGGCAAGCAGGGCCTCGGCAAATGCGCTGGAGGACAACGCAGCTGGGGGTGGAGAGGAGACACTGCGAGATTGCCAGCAGGCGCAAGGTGCTGTAGTAGTTAAGGAACTGGTTGATTGAGGTCTCCTGCAGGGCACCTGAAAAGGATGTTCATACACACACACACCTGCAGCTACATGAATGACTGAAAGTGCAAAAGTGTGAGCACTGCCCTGGGTTACAAGTATCCACACTAGTGAACAAATCAAAGAAAGGCCCAAGGACTGATCTGCACCTTCATCAAACACTGCAGAAACACCAGTTGTGTTTTAACCCACAACACTTCATTAGCATGCCAAGTTATACGAAAAAAAACCAAACCAAAACTTTATTTGAGGTCCAAACAGGTTACAGGGGTTTCGCCTCACTCAACAAACACTGATACAGAGATTTTTTTCTACATCTCGAAGTGCAGGAAGGCGTACCTCCAGAGAGCAGCAGAATTTGCTGAAATATGCCTGATTGTAAAGAGATATGCAAAAATGTGTGTTTTTCCTGATCGTACCCAACAGCAGCAGTAACGGAAAGCTTTCTGGACGGCCCATCGCGTTGGAGCAGCTGGACTGCGAACGGTGCGGTGTTTCGGGTCCCCCGTGACGTGCCGCAGCACAAATAACAAAGGAGTGAAGTAATCGTCTGGTGGAGCGGCCCCCACACCCCCTCTTCAGATTGCATAACCCATCAGGAAACAGTACCGCACTGGCAGAGGAGAGGAGGCTTACGGAGGCTTGAGGTTCTTACGTATGGCTTAGCCAAAGCCTCTGGTGGGACTGTGCACCCCAGCGCGGTGACTTCCATACTATCAGACTGAAGTCAGCAAGCGGTTAACAGCAGCATTGGCAGGTGGGATCCTGGTGCCCCACACAACGCTGGCATCAGCACGTGAAACACTGCACAGAGCTCTCCATGTTCAAGAAAAGACAAAGGCTATAAAGTCAGAGTGCTCTTTATTTACGCACATAATATTACTTATAGGTAAGTGAAGACCTATGCAGAAAAATCAATAAGGAGTTACAAGGAGAACCCTTCTGCATGCGTCACGCAGGCTGCATGAAGGTTACTGTACTTTTAAAGGCTGAAGATATGAAAACTGAATGCATGCTAGGTTTGCACAGAAAAAGGTGACAGACATCACACATATTTAAGAAGTGGACAGCAGACACGCATGTTGAAGGGCTTTCTGCTTGAGTGTTGTGAAAAAGTCTGGATCTGCTGTGGTCTCCCTTGTACCACATTTAACGCACATGGAAGACAGTACAGTATGTCACAGATTTACTTTATCCAACCCAGTACTTTAGGTTGTATGCGGCTGGCTACTGAACTCCGAGCAGCGTTAGAAGGATTTCATATCCTCCTAGTGTTTCATTTGCTACTGAAAACCCAAGAAGATCAGCACCGGTGTACCATTAGAATTAAGTGGACTTGGATGGAAGTGGGTTCATCTTGCACTCTTGGAGGGACTCCCTTCAGTTTGCTGATCCTCAACTATTTGGACTCAGTGTGCCTTGCTGGCAGAAATCTGTCCCACTCAAGTCATTGATTTTTTTTGGCACGATCGCACACTCGCCAGAAATGCTGGTCCCGGCCGCCACTAGAAACAGAGCAGAGTAGCCTGAGTTAAACCCGAAGAGCGTTTTCAACCGTGAGAAGAGTTGAGGAGGATGCAGGGGGTAGGATGTGGTTTACAAAGGCAGATTCTTTTAAAACCGCCTGAGGAAACTGTTTCCTTGAGTGGATGCTTGTCGCTCATCTTCACCTTTCTGGGGAGACCCTGAGCCTCTAGCGAGATCTGTGACCAAAGAAGCTTAATTAAGAGGCTCTAATTAAACCTGTATGCCTTCAGCCCAAGTTCAACTGATTAATAAGAAGTCGACCTTTGATTGAAAATGGAAGAAGCAGAAGTGAAATGAGGAGGATGCATGCACTCCTCTTCAAAGAACTCAAGGTTCCTCAAAGGAACTATCTAGTGACAGAGCAACACATTAGGCACACTCACCACAAACATGGCTTTTGACACGCCTGTCAGACGTCATATTACAGCAACAGGCATGCGACAACAATCCATCCGTTTGATGAGGAATATATTGAAGAGGTCTGCTCTCATTTAGTTTTAAAAAAAAAAAAAAAAAAAAAAAAAAGAAAAATGATTGTTCACTATGGTAAATTACCCTGAAGAAATGCTGGCAGCTACTGTGTATTCAGTCAAAGATCTATTATTCGTTCAAAAGACATACATATAAATACTCCAATGCATTTCAATTCCAAGTTATGTACTATATTTTTGTCTCCAAAATAAATGCTATTTCTCAGTCAAAACTATTCTGCCTGGACATTATCTAAAGACCACTGCCCAACGCAGCTGGCTCAATCTACAGATTTCCGCTAAATGCTGTGTATCACCAACAGATGGATAACATGCTGCATTTGTCAACGGGGTATCGGTTTCGACCCCTGGGAGTACCTCCACCCGTCTGATACGGTAAATTCTTCCGAGTCCAGCGAGCCTTTAAAGTGGAGGCTAATTGAGAAGAGCCTGGTTTAGACCATAATTAAGTTTACTACGTTGCCAAGCACATCAGGGGGGACAAGAGGCTTTTACGTTTTTGCTCTCTTAGAGCTTCCTCTTCACTAAAGGTTTTCTCCAGGTCTCCACTAATACCTTTCAGATTCCAGCCCTGACATGTTTAACAAGCCACTGGACGATCAGTCTGAATTGATCTGCACCTAAAGGTCAAAAGTACATGGCCTGTACCCTCGAGAGGAGTCATAATTTTAATACATGTACGCTGTGTTAGCATTGCATTTTCAACAATATATCATCTTTCTTAACTTGTACTAGTTGCAAGACTTATTGAACTGTACTGCAGATGGACACGTGACAATTTTTTCCGCCTTCATATTATCACAGTTCTCAGTCTATTTGCATATCTTCGTTCGTTCCACTTTGCCAAACTGTGCTCATCATGTCTTATAATTTCTAAATTGGTGCACCTGTATCTTTAAGGAATCGTATTCCATAAGAATAAACAGTGGGAGGTCGTGCAATCTGGAGGTCATCAAAACAATTTTGGTGGAATGATAGCAGCAAGCTAAAATAAAGGACAAATCAGCAGGTCTCAGGCCTGGAGCCAAGAGCAGAAAGTCGTCCTCTGCAGGATGACGTCCCGCCCACTGGCATGAGCTTCTTCTCGAAGGACGGCAGCACACTAAACCTCCACTCCCCCCGCTTAATAAATTTTAATCGTATGAATGTTTTAATCTTCACTATTCTTTATTTAGCTAACACTTTTATTCGAGGTAACTTGCAGGGATAGGTTAATACAAGACAAAACATGATGTTCTGACATCTTGTGTGGATTCCAGGGTTACAGAAGCATGTTTTTTTTTTTTTTTTTTTTATTGTTTATATACATTTATAGGCTATCCAAAGCCAACAATTAAGAACAGTGTGTAAAAACAGGTCTACATTTTATTCATTTAATTCTTCATTTTGATGCAAGTGAACAGCTGCCCTTACAGCTACAGTCGTGTTGGATTCCTGCTGCTGAACACAATGTGTGCAGTTACTAGGGGGCCCAAGTTTAACTATACTGATGTGAAGAAAAAAATAAGCGGAGCAGCTCAAGGGTCCCACTGTCCGATGCAAAGCAGAGCACTTTCAAACTCCAGCGACATTTCTCCTGTTACACTCTGGTACTTTAAGTCCTTATTTCGCAACCAGTCGTCTGCAGTGCAGAGCGCTTTGAAAGACGATATGTGCATTACCTTGAACCCTGTGTCACTCCACACTAATTCACGAAAGACCAGTCCTGCAGAGACATTCACATCTGCTCCTGAGCACATCTTCACCTCTGCCGACCCAGCAAAGAATTTCTTTGCCAGAGAGAACTATGCGGGAGAGCAGCGGCTATGTAAGTGCAGCCCCTTTTAAGGTCGTGTCCAGGGAGGCCTGGTGTAGAGGCCACAAACAGCATCAGAACCTGAACTGGCACTCCTAGTCTTCCCAGATTAGGGTCTAGTTAGTCTACGCTAAAGGAAATTTTTTGTTTTTTTCTAAATTTAGAGAACGTATTTATGTTTCTTCTAAATTAAGATACGTAGCTGGTTCCTCATTCTTCTAACTATGAGAACATTTTGGTGTTTGTAGCGAGCGGCACTTACACAGCACTTGCAGGACCTTCTAAGATAAGCCTTCTGGCATACAAGAGCCATGTGGGCAGGAAGGGGTTTTCTAAAACCAGGCGTCCCGCTGTGCTGCAGCCGTCACATGGCTCAGAGTCCTCTCTGAGCCGTCTCGTTACATTCAATACATCGTTAGCTGGGGCAATGGGACGGCAGTGCCTATCAGTGAAGGGTTGGCAGAGACGTCCGCAATAGTGCCCATGAAATCCTGGACCTGTGAACTGGGATCAAACCCACACGAAGGGTCTGGCACTTCCCAGAGTCCTGATGGACTGGTTTAAACTCCCCCCCGGCAACAGCCAGAGGACACAGGTCATGACCGCATATGGACAGGTCTCCAGAGTGCAAGCAAGCGTTATCCAGGACAGCTCCAACCCTGACCCCAACAGAAGAGCCGTGAGACATAGGCCACAGTCTGCTGCTGGAACCCCGTCCAGAGCGTAACCGGGAGTCAGTGGTTTTAAATCACTGTTTAACACCATAGCCTAGCAAGCGGTACTAAAACAGTGATTTTTCTTTTTTTTTTTTTTTTTTAAATAATATTCAGCAAACTTAGAGCCTAGAGACAGAAAAAACACAGACAATGACACGTATTTAGAAGGTTTGGCAAAAATCATAAAGCCTAATTTGCATGTAAAATAACATTAAGAAAAAACAGGGAAGCTTCACTTTCAAATTAAAAAGTCTGAGTTCTTCAAATTTCTGAAAGTACTGAATCATTCGTCCCCGCAGCAGCTGAGCTCTTTAAGGCCGGCTGTCCTCCAAGTAAATTAAATGACATATGCACTGCTCCCACACTGTGACAGGCCACATTTCACGCGTGAGAATTTTCAGAAGTGGTTACTCACCCCCGGATGACTAAATGTCTGCTCACCTCTGGGATGACTAAAGCAAAAGGCTTGATGAGCTTTGCCACTGCTATTTTTAAACTGCCCCGAGTGGCTAAGCAATGCCTTTTAACAACACTTTACTTTTTCCTAAATTAAATCCCCCAAATGTTTCCTCACACTTCTAATTACCATGCTCATACTCCTTTTTTTGAGTAAATTTTAAAATTAAAATTAAAACAAAAAATAGGGCAATAGACCACACATTTACAGATGAAGCACAAACAGACTGAGAAAGAGGTAGTTGGTGTTCTTCCCCTCTTCCAAAGGTCATAAGCAAAGGGAGGGAGTGAGACACCACAAGCAGAGTTCATCCTTAATTACTTCCTGGTACGGCTGTGCAAACGGAATCCTTCAAACCAACAAGTGGAGCGCGCTTGCGGACAGGCCCGCGCCCTCAACAATGAGCGCCATTCAGTGGCCAATCGCGAGGCCCAGCGGGCCCGTCTAATGGTGCGTGCATTTCTGCGGGGCACGCAACAGCCTAATGGTGGCCCGGCACAGGCCGCTTAGTCATAGCTCAGTCGTCTGCAGTGAAATGTCATCTGCAGTGGGAGGGATCCCACACTTTAAAGGCTTTCTGACCGCTCACCGCATGGTTATGTCCCGGCGCACTACGACATCACTCCATGGGAGACACATGCTTACAAAACCAGACCCCGAGGATCCAACATGGCATTTACTTCCAAGAGGCAACGGCCACCGGTCACCTTCCATGAAGGCCAGCAAGCAGGAACAGACCAGGCCACTGTTTTCGGCTAAACAGTCACCCATCAGCGGTCACCAATGGGCTCCTTTCATAAACAGACCAACCATAAGCATGCACGGTATGAAAAACAGTGAACACACAGAGGATTTATTGGCACCTTACTGCTCAAGGTAAACGGATTCTATTCTCTGCGGCTTAGCCGGGAACAGTCAAGCTCATAGTAAGGGCTTGACTTTTAACCAGCTGGTAGACGTGTGAGCCTCTTAAGCCGTGGCTTGGGCTCCGAAATGGCTGTCAATAACAGAGACGGCCCCACAGCTCCTCCAGGGCACAGCCAGACAGGTAGAGGCGCTCAGATATTCGGTTGTGTAAGGCTGCCAACAATTAGGTTTGTCCTTGGACACCTCTCCTTTTCCGCTGTACCTCCTGCAAGGATCTGGCCCGCTTCCACTGAAATCTGGCCACGGAGAGGAACAGGGGGAAATTAAATCTCTTCTTAAAGGCGCACTAAATGTACCCTTTTGATAAACAGCCATTAAGCTGTGGAAAAAAAACGTTGCCTCTCTGTCGCTCTACTAACCAAACTCAAGGCTCTCCTTTCTGCTGATTTGAAGGAAGAACTAAGTAACGATCGGTCAATGTATCTGTGCTACTTAGTATAGGAAACCTCATCTCAACACCTCAACCAAAACTAGTGTCCAGTCCCCACAGAACTGTGTTCCAACCCTATACAGTGAAACGCGCAACCGTTTTCCAGCCTAGCTCATTGAAAAGCTACCAGTTTACATAAGGACCTTCGACTAGGATGAAACACTGTAATAGAGTATAGCGTGAAATACCGACCACGGTAAGACGACATTGTGATCAGTGAGAATACACCATCATAACCTGTTAAACACAATGTGCCCCATCATTGTCCAGCAACTAACTTCAGCAGCTTTGCCTTCTGCCAAATAACTTTTGGGAATCCCTAAACGAAACGGCACTGTTCCAAACCACATCTCCCGGTGACGCCAGTCACACCCAGTGCCCCTCCTTGTATCCTCATTCCTTCACCCGATTGTTTTCGCTAGCCAAAGAGTTAACAACATATTTGCTCTTCGCTAGTTTCAGATCTACCTGTGACAACAACAGAGGTCCCATTCCCAGGTGTCCACAACTCTCAGGCGAAACGATTTCAGGTTGAGTTCCGGCAGTTTTCAGGGTAAGGTCAGTCCTCGACTTTCATGGTGACTTAACGTGCTGTATAAAAGGAAGTAATGCGACCGCCAACTAAACAAACCCTAACCCTCTCTCTGAGCAGCAAGACTTCCTCACAATTAAATAAATGTAACTTTCGATGTTACACATGACTTACAATGTTTTGTAAAATAAAAGCTGACAGCATACTGGTTAGAGCTGCCACCTGGCACCTTGGGTGACATCCCTGCTCCGGCCGTGGAACCCATGACCAAAGCATAAGCAGTTACAAGCAACTCAACACTATAAGTCACTGAGAAGTGTCAGCTAAATTAATTAATACTAAATGTCAGCAGAAGCAGCAGGTAGCATTAGTAGTTTGAGCTGCTGCCTGGTTCAAATCCCACCTCGTGCTGCAATACGGTGAACAAGGTATTTACCCAGAACTGGTCCAGTAAAAATTACCATGTTGTATAAATGGGATAGTCATTGTATGTAGCTTAACACTGCAAATAAATGTAACTGTAGGTGTACTGTGTCAAGATACTCTGGTTTGCTGGGTAAATAATTTGAAGTAACTACCTTGATCAAGAGTACTATAGCAAGCCTGAGGATTTGAACCTAAATCCTTCAACTGGAAGCTCTACCTATAGCTCTGTGTGCTGGTCCACAACACCCTTCACAACGATCAACACTGAAGACAACGGTAACCACGGGAAGACGGTCCGTAAGCAGAGAAAACATAACCACTGGTATTCATAACACAGTAGAACATTTAAGATGCTGAACAAGACCACACTACACTGAAAACAACTCAACGGCACCGAGGATGTACACTGATACAGAATCCCGGAGGACACCGTTGCCGAGCCAAAGTTCTGCCAGCGGAATACAAGTGATAACGTCTATTGAACTTCACTGATACCAACAGGCGCTGCACGTGATAGAGTTAATGTGCTGTAATTTTATATCAATCAGTAAGAACTGTAAGCTACTGTGCAGAGCTCACTGCAGCACTGCACTTTGTAACAGTCAGGTGGGAGGAAAAAACTAACACAGAAACAACTTATGCAAAGACAAGCATTGGAAGGGTCATGCAAAAGACATATCTATAAGTGTTGGAGAACACCATATATTCACCATATGGGGGCAACATGATTATAAAGCACCGTGAAAAAAGTGATTCCGCAAGCTCCCCGACGTGACCCTGAGGACAACAGAGGAAGTGGATACACTCCAGGCCAGCCAGATGTCGTTTGATGTCTGCCTATAGTTTTTAAACTGCACAGACTAAAAGGAATCACTGGATCCCGTTACGTTACAGTATTTTCGGCGTCACTTTATCGACTGATTCTTCTGCAAGCACGGTGCAAAAAAAAAAAAAAAAAAAAAAAAAAACTTCTTACACTCAGTGCATGAAAAATTGGGCACAACCAAACCAGCCAACAGATTATGGAAACAAACCAGTCGTTCTTGAACACACCTGTCGGAGTCATACTGACCTCTTCCTGCCCGAATAGTACTGAGCTGCCAGTGCTACTTTTTATTTCACACCTAACACAACTTTTGAACTCATTAACTCCTGTCTAAGTGATACATATTTATTCCTGCATTATTCATATTTCTTTTTCTATGCTTTGTTTTATGTGTTCCTGCAGCCTTGTGCAATTTCCTCCAGGACCAATCACTTTTTTAATTATTATTATTAAATTAAATCAGACAGTCTACCTACCTATCTTGTGCCCTGGTTTTTGCTTCAAAGAAAATATATCGTAAAACATAAACACCTTCCGTAGCAGAAATATGCACAGTACATTAGTTAAACTAAAAGAAAACATTTTTGGTCTCAAGACAACATAGTTCATGACTTTGATTACATATACCTTAGAGAAAAAAAAAAACACATTCGTATTTCAGTATGAATAAGTAGAAACACTAGCCATAAAACACCATGAGAAGTGTGAAAACCCAACTGTCACACCAGTGGCCTGTGCTTCACACCAAACTAAACTCTGTGAGCCGATTAAAAACCATTCATGCCTTCATTTATGACCATAATCAGATGATGACATGAGCCATGTTCCGAAACCCTGAGTAAAAATGAGACAGTAGAAACCTTGGAGATCAATAGCTAAAGATTATATACATTTTTTTTTTTTTTTAACACCGCCTCCACAACACATGTTGGAAAGAAGCAGTGTTGCAGCACGCCATGCAATCAAAGGGGATTCCCTGCATGCAGGACCTCTGTGGATCTACCTGGGGAGAAATAAACTGAGTTATTAAAAATGATGCGAGGAAAAGGACAGTTGAGAGCTCTGCACTGGGTGCGTCACGTCGTGCTCAGCAAGTCATCTGAAGGCTTCTGATGCAAGGAAAACCTCAAGAGCAAACAGGCGGGACGATGCTGGTACCAGGTTGCAGAGCGAAAACACCCTGTTTTCACCCTGCTCACTGCAGTCAGCACAAGTCCTGCACTTGACTCCCGTCTGAGGCTGCATCATCCTCACATCAGGTCTCTTTTAGTTATATTTTTTAAAAAAATGGTATTTGTGTTCACATTAAGTCTGATCACCGTTTTGATGACAGCCACTGTGTGCGAGATCCCCTGCAACTTGCATGAGGAGTGAAAAGTGTGTGTATGTGTGTGTGTGAGAGAGAGAGAGAGAGAGAGAGAGAGAGAGAGAAGGAGGGAGTGTGAAAGCTGGTGGGAAAACACATCGGTAATTGGGGTGGAATGTGGTAAAAGGATGGAAATTTGAAAAGATGCCAGAGAGAGAGAGGACCTCCAAAAGCGGACTTCTCAAAGCTGTGCTCAGTCACAGGAGACACCAGGCGGAATCCTCCCCGCACGTGGACTCAGACACGAAACAGATCACGCGAGAGATTAAGAAAGATGTGGAGAGGGAAAAAAATGTTTGCTTTAAGGGGCGAGACGCCCGCGGAGGAGCGCGATGTTTGCGGAGTCGGTTTGTTTCCATTTCCAGTTGAAACATTGTAACTCACGCGGCACCACTTGTATCAACTCTCTCTCTCTCACACACACGCAGTTCCTACATCCAGCCTCCACTAACACGATTCTGCAGCGAAACAATAACAACAATGCATATAACAGCGACAATAATAAAAACTCACCCATATCCGAGGCTCCGATGACCGAACGCGTCTTCTGGGCTCCGATCCCCGTTATTTGAAATCCATGTATCTACAGTGACAGCAACACTGACAGCAACACTGACACTGTCATCATCGTCACCATCATCACCAGCACCATCTGGAAGGACATCCTCCGACAGATCTGTCACAATCAACGAGCTTTTCTCAAAAAAAAAAAATTAATAAATATAATTTAAAAAAAAGAGTGGGAAAAGCGGGAAAAATGGCGTCTGTTGTCGGGCTTCTGAATTTAATCACGGGGGAGGGGGCAAAAATCACGTTTGATTTGGTGATGAGTGCGAATGCGGGCAGGTCCCCGAGAGGAGGTGCGCGTCCCGGTCCAGGTGCTCCAGCCCAGGTGAGACGGACGCTGGAGGCTGCGGGCTCCCTCTCTGCCTCTCCTGATGCACAAAAATGAGAATCACAATGCTGTGGAAAAATTCCCCGTGGGCTCGTTGCTGGTCAGTGAGAGACCTGCACGGAGCCCCCCTCTCAAACCCTGGGCTGGGGGCGGAGAGAGAGGGGCGATCAAGGCGTTTTACTGCAGTGAAGAAGAAGGAGAGAAGAAACGCAGACGAAAACGCGTTGATCTCCGGGTTTCGAAGGCGATATTCCACTTTAACAGCGCGCCGCAAAAGAAATCGGGAACGGAAAAATAAAGGTGTCTGTTCTGTTTCTAGGTGGTTCCGCACCGCGCAGTCGGAGTTACTGAGCGCGCACTCACTCCATCCCCATGTCGCCGCGTTTCTGATGAGTCCTGCAGCAGTTTTCGGTAATTGTCTCTCTCTCTCTCTCTCTCTCTCTCTCTCTCTCTGTGTGTCACAAACACACACAGGAACCCCAACGGTTCGAGCTACTCACTAGCGCCTCTAGCGGCCAGTGGCGGAACCTCGCCTCGAACCTTCCGCTCCTTTTTTCCAGATTGGCGCTGTTTATCCCGTGAGTCCTGTGGATCTGTCTGGCAGAATCTAATCACACCCAGCAAATTCATCACTGCACCCCCATTTAGGGAAAAGACACTGGAAAAGAGGAGTATCCGTCCGTCTCCAGGGCCGCTGAGCGCGTCTCTCCTGTAGCGAGACTAAGCCGCGCGCTCTTCCTCGAGCCAGCGTTCACCATCGGCGCTGCTGGAAATGTTTCTCATTCATTTACTACTTCTTCCAATTGCATAGCCATAAAAAAAAAAAAAAACCTTTTGTATTTTCAATGACTCTGCAGTGCCGGAACATTAACTATTTAAAATATATATATTTTAAATCAAAGCATGACAAATTTTTTCAACTTTGTAGTATTTTTTTTTTTTTTAAAGAAATCAGCTTTCAAGCCGTAATGTCTTTATTATACTATACTTCTCAACATCGTCACGTCATCGTAAAATACACAGCATCTTAATACGAGCATGTAACTTAAACGTGTTGGGCGGGGGGGATCTCACAGCGCCCTCTACCGGATTGGCTGAGCACTACCCACCCCGTTCCTAACGGGCATTATTTATGAAAGATTATTTCGCTACTGGGGGATGCGGTGGCGCAGTGGGTTGGACCGCAGTCCTGCTCTTTGGTGGGTCTGGGGTTCGAGTCCCGCTTGGGGTGCCTTGCGACGGACTGGCGTCCCGTCCTGGGTGTGTCCCCTTCCCCCTCCGGCCTTACGCCCTGTGTTGCCGGGTAGGCTCCGGTTTCCCGTGACCCCGTGAGGGACAAGCGGTTCTGAAAATGTGTGTGTGTGTGTGTATTTCGCTACTTTTGTTCAAGAGACATACTGTATTCGTTAGGAGTATAAGCCTCGTGCTCGGGTTCTTCAGAAGGAGTGGGATTCAAACCAGCAACTCTCAGACTGTAAGATAACAAAAGAATGCACTCGTCTACCCCAGCCTCTTACTGATGGGGGGCAATAACTTTTGTAATGTTTCTTACAGCTCATTTGTACAATACATTCTGTATCAAACATAAAATAATTTCTTGCAGCAGGTTTCTGTGGAAATACATTGGTGGAGTAGAGATATGTCTTCCGAATTGTTCGCTGTCTAGAAGTATTCCACATTAGCTGACAGTACTATAACACACACATACACCTTAGCGGATGCTCAACAAATTATGCTGCATAAAAATGTACAACCTAAAATTTTTCTATTCATACGGATGCATGTAATAGGTGAATGATTGTAGGTAGTTTAGTGCAGTATATCTAGAATCGTAAATCACCTTGAATAAAGATGTCGGTTAAATGCTCATCACAGATATTAATGATTACATTAAGTGTTCCCCTAAAGGTCAGACTAGTCTTATGTGGTTTGACAACCTAATAGTTACACACTGGAGCAGCACCTTTTGCTCCCTCCGCCACTGGTCTTCCCATCTCTCTCTGTAGATTGCATTTTCTTGCCTCGGGCTTCTTTTGACAGTTGTACCACAGGGTTCAGTCCTTGGCCCAGTGTGGCTTTCCTGCTCCCTCAACTAATCTCTTTTTATTTTCATACTGTCATCTCAAGTATCTTATTTCTGACATTTCTGATGTACAGCCACACTAGTAAATGGGTGTATCCACTAGGTCATCACTAACCCCCTCGCACCAAGAACCTTCTGGTACATCATATAGACAAAAGTATAACTATTGCTGTCACATAGTCCATCACACGGGTTCCTTTAGTGAAATGTGACTGAAGTGGCATTTTTATAAAGTGGTCATGTGCTGCAGTTTTAATGGCTCTAACCATATATTCCCATGGAGGAATCCCTACATGTCTCGCAGCCATCAAACTTCCTTTACTGCACACAAGTTTCACAATCTTTCACGTAGCCATAGGACACATTGTTGATTCCTGGCTTGGCTTCCCAATTTTATTCAATATATGTCAAATATACTGTATTTAGCAGCCCTTCAGTAAGGACTTAGCATCAGGACTGCAGAACCTGTCCAAAAATGATGAATTTGACACCAATCCTGCACTGTGTAGTCTGCGGAAATGCTAGGTAATACCGTGTTAGTGAATGCAGCATAACAGTATCATGATCTTAATTCCAGTGTAATTCTGATCAGTATTTTCTGCTGTGAAGACTTCCTGCCAAAATGCTGCTACTGTATTGTATATAGCCACTCATTCGCTATGTTTTAAATGCATATTACAGCTTCTCATCTCACAAAAACATTTTCCCTCAGCGGATTTGTATTCACATGGTCTAGCAGTTCACGTATTCATTTTTCATCACAATCTTGGAGACTGGTGTGATGCAAAATGAACACATGATATCCTCGCATATAATGTATTCGTTATCCTAGTCTAAATTTGTCTTTGATATGTAAGAACTTCCCTTAATTTATGCACACTGCATGTGTGATGAAAGCTAAGAGCAAACATTCAGACAGTGCGATTCCTGTTGCATTCACATCACCAAGAATGGCACTCATCAGTAGCCAATGAACAGGAAGGATCATATTAAAAATGCACTCTTGTGGCTTCGCTTCTTGTTGTTGTGGTAAGTTGTTTTGTTCTCACCCACTTCCTCCAGTGCTTCCGTTGAGTTCCTTGCCCTGGGGAGTGACAGGCACAGTGGGGGGAGCTGCATCGGATGGCCCCTGCCCTTGCCTGCCGCCGGGCAGACATGAAAGCATCAGCAGGTGGTGTCCCTCAAAAGACGGGGAATATGGCATGAAACCTGGTAAACAAGAAACCAAGATCGATAAAAGAAAAACACCTTGAGTCCTTAGATTGAAAACAGGGAGGTCAGAGAGGGGAGAGGCTGCCATTCAGGCAGTTTGTGGTGAGGAAAAAAAAAAAACAAATGTTTCATCTTTTAATTTTTGAGTTTTTCACATTCACAGACCATCCAGGAAGAAATTCATGTTTGACATGTTGAAAAGGCTAAAGAGGAACATGCATTCAGAGTCAAGTAGCCTAGCTCAAAATGAAATCAGAATTCATTTAAGAAAAATTCTTTGCACAGACTGCACAATATTGCTGGAAAAAAAAAAAAAAAAAAAGTCTCACAAAGCGTCTGCAGTTTATTCACTGCCTCGGCAGCGGACTCAACTTGAGTGTGCGAGTATAAAAGGGCAGATTTTTAAAAAGGACTTAGAAAATGCTAAGAAGCACAGTGACGGTATGCTCTGAATATTGTGCGTTTTGAAAAGCAGTTTGAAGTCAATATAAAGGAAACCATTAAAAAAATGAAGACATTTAGAGGCAGCATTGATGTAAGCCACAATGTAAGCCAATTGTATTTTAATTTCTAAGGAATCCAATCCAATTTTCTTTGCATTCAAATTTAGAGGCATTATAAAAGATCCTATTTATTTTGTCATGCTTAAACACTGGGTGTTATAAGCAAGCTTAGGATTTTAGAGATTAGAACACCCTCAAAAGAAGACTAAAAATATATCACAAAGAGAGATAAAAGCTCAAGGACAGAAAGTAGGTTGGCATCTCCAGGATAACAATAGCAACATCAAGTGGGAATTCCAGACAGAATCCACAATTTAGCATGCAGTATGACAAGTAGCCAGACATCCGTGCTCAGTGCCAGCCTTTAATGTGTTCTGTTGGGTCCAAAACCAAGTGTTGCTTTCCAAATCGTATACGGTACCGGTGTCGACAGCAGAGTTAAGAACTCACCATAGGCAGTGTGTGTGTGTGTGTGTGTGTGTGTGTGTGTGTGTCAAGAGATAACACAGAGCAGACACTTTGGCTCATATACAGTGTTCAACATTTCCCCATTGAATCGCGACAGTGCAGATGTGAAGTACAGCTAAGGACACAGAACCATGAGCACAAATTTTACACGTCTCTGCAGCCTCAGCCCACTGTAAAGGGTCAAGATTGGAGACATGTTTCATCACTCATCAGATTGTACACAAAAATAAAGGATTGACATTCAGGTATGTTTCATAGGCCAGGCACACACACACACACACACACACTTTCAGAACCGCTTGTCCTATATGGGGTCACGGGGAACCGGAGGCTACCCGGCAACTCAGGGCATAAGGCCGGAGGGGGAGGGGACACACCCAGGACGGGATGCCAATCCGTCACAAGGCACCCCAAGCAGGACTCGAACCCCAGACCCCCTGGAAAGCAGGACCTGGTCCAACCCACCGCGCCACCGCGCCCCCGCGCCCCCATAGGCCAGGCATTAGAAGGTAATTCAAAGGATCAGGGCTTTAATTCTCCTGATATACACACGCACACATTGACCAAAACCACCTGTCCTGAACGGGGTCACGGCAAACCAGAGCTTAACCCAGCAACACAGGGCATAAGGCTGGAAGGGGAGGGGACACATCCAGGACAGGACACCAGTCTGTCACAAGCCACCCCAAGCAGGACTCGAACCCCAGACCCACCAGAGAGCAGGACCCGGTCAAACCCACCAGGCTGCTACACCCTCCTCTCCTGATATACCTCATGATCAATTAGTTGACTCTGGTCAGTAATTACAGTCCTCGGGGCCACAGGGTAGACAGGAATTCTCTTTGCCCCAGCCTCTAATATTGTTATTGAACTCATTATTTGGGTAAGTCACTCACTTGGTGTTCCAGGTATAAACTGGGTGCTAATTAAAATGAATTGTGAAACTGATTTTCAAGTCTACCACTGCTTGTGTATAAAAAGAAAGTATAGCACTGTGGAAGAAATATGTTGCTTCAATATCAAGATTGTTTCCGAGATCTTTTGCAGTGTTTACATGTTAAATTGCAAAAGCAGCAGCTCTAAATCAGTCTCGTATCTGGGTGGATTAACGGGGGACTTTAATAGAGGGCAGCAGTCTGCTGGTTTTCAAGCTACCTTTGAATTAGCAGCCAAATTGTACTGGAGAGCAGGTGAAGTGACATCCTCTCAGGATACTGGCACTGATTAAGCTATTATAAGAGATGAAATATACAAACAATTACACTGTGGGTAACAAGTATGCTGGGAGAATTAGGATTACCTGCTCAAACCCTACCTCCTACAACTGTAATTACTATAAAGAATAATCTGAGATAAGAAATGTGTCAACTATAATTAATTCTGCAATTTAGTATTAATTGATCGCATTATGTAGGAGCAGTGCTGAATGGCCTCCCTTTTAAGAATTTTAAAGATTCCTCACAGTTATTTGCCCCCATTTGAAGCACGGTTATCTTAACCCAGTTTTGTAATTTTTGTGAACGATCTGAAAAAAACGGGTATTCTGAAGAGCTGCTGAAAAGTTATCTTATCATGTGGTAATAAATCTGTCAGGTCAAGTTAACTTCTTAGTGTGAATGTAGAAAGGGAGTTTGTGGGATGTGCTATAAACACATTACATTTATTCATTTAGCTGATGCTTTTCTCCAAAGCAACTTAGAATATCACAATTATTACATGCTTACAATCATTTACCCATTTATACAGCTGGCTAATTTTGGGTAAATACCTTGCTTAAGGGTACTACAGCCAGAGATGGGGATCAAACCTGTGACTTTGGGGTCTAAAGGTAGTAGTACTAACCATTATGCTACCAGCTGCCCCTAAACACATGGAGTGATGCATCAAATATTTTCCCCATTTACCAAAGTACTCCAATTTTGTTCTTTTAAGATCCAAAATAGCATGTACCTCATAAGAACAGATGTAAGGTTGACTATCACCATGTTGCTGGCTAAGACTTACATAACACTTACTATAGCCAATTTATAATTGTCATTACTGACTTTGAATATTACATTTAAGGAAGAGCTCTAGCATGATCATTCATTTGGCCTTCAATGACAGCTGGGCAAGAGATACAAAACTTGTACAGAAGCCAGATGTTGAATATTGTGAAACTTATCTTTTTCTTTCCTTGAAATTATAAAACAATATTTCTGAAAGCACAAAAATATCTTAAAGTGTAGCTTCAATGAATCTAGTACTGTTGACCTCATTCAACTGATGGATCAATAGGGTGTTGAGCATAGATGCCACATAATCGTAAAATGTACACAGATTTGTGATATTCCAGTGAGAGATTAAGGAATTTTATTGGAACCAACTATGGAAACATTAACTCATAGTAGACACATATGTACTGATGAAGGAAACCACCAATTAAATTGTAACTGCAGAGAGTCAAAAATTAAACTGTTCCATCTCACTAAGACACAGTTTTTATAAGCTAAAAGTGTCTGTGACCTTATGGCTCATTATCCATGCAGCTGGACTGGTGACCTGCCACGTTTTCCATAAATACTCTGACAGGATGAGATTTGTAAAACCCACCAACAAGGAGCACTGAGCAGCCAAGACCCAGGGGCAAACACGGTAATGAAATGAAATGTATCTGGCCTCCAGGTTGTTGGCAGCCATCAAGATGGAGATCAGAGTTTCTGGCTGTCTATTATACTTTTGGGGACAAAACTAACAAGGTTTGAAATAACAGCTTTTTTGCACTGAATAAAATGTGACATGACCGAGGATGACAGAGTATGTTCAAGAGGAACAGTTTCACCATATGCAATGGGAAAGTCAAAGGTGTCTGTAAATATGGCATCTTGTGAGACAGCTTATGATGAGAAGAAGTAAACTATACTCATCAGATAGTAGGATCTATAATGTGCCAATATGATGTCTATCACTATCAATTATGAAAGACCAGTTTATTTTAAAAGTGATTCAATTACTTTAATAAACTCATTAGGTGAGTTATCCTTAGTAGTGAGACTGAACTCTAAAACAGGCCTTTTACCCCAGAGGAAGAACAGGCCGGCCAGGGTATCTCAGCATCCTAGCATAATGTAGGTTTTTTTGGGCTGTCAGGTGCCCATGAGACATTGGCTGCCAGTGCTGCTCTTAGCCCTCCCCCAGGGCACTATGAATTTTTTTAATTAGTTTTATGAACAGCACAGGGTCACAGCAACAAACAAGCAGAGACAGCACACTGAGAAATAGCCAGTACGTCCATATACATAGAGCAAGAACTGAAGGTGAAAAGGTAACAATATTTCACACGAATGACAATCTAGTATGACATGTTCCAGAAGGCTTTCCAGGCATTCCAGAATTCCTTAGAATTGTCACGCAGGTAAAATGTTAATTTTCCAAGTGGAAAAAATGTGAACATTTCAGACATCTACATTTTTATGCTGGGAATATCACCCTTAAAGTACATTTCCTTACAAAGTATATAAGAGTATTTAGCCTACATTCCATAACTTTATGAAGAAAGGAATCTGGGTTGTGGTTTAACAAGAAAGTAGATGTGGACAAATCCATTTTTTATTTTGTTAAATGTGTTCTGAACGGTTGAATGGAGTCTCTTCCAGCAATCTCGCATCTTATCAATATTCCCATAAAAATCATAGAAATAAAAATACCAGTCAAAGAGGGCATCTTGGAATTTTCACAAGTCAAAGAAAATGCTCAAAGCTGCAAGAAGAGCGAATAAACTGTCCTGAGTGCTAATACAGGCTTAAAGTCATAGTGGAAGGTAGTATCCCACCTACAACTGGAGACATACAATATTTACATGGAATCCAGGAAAGAAATGTAGACAGAAACATTCCAGCCATTCCAGGTCTTCCAGTTGTTGTTTGTCAAAGGCAGATATGCTCAAAAAGTATCAGGTTTATTTTGACACCAAGTACATTTGTCTGGAGGGCTTTGTTAAATGTCACAACAACACACTCAAGGAGATCTTCTGTGATAGAATCTCATTAGGCGCAAAAACGACGAAATGGCACATTGGACTTCACCAGCAACAGGCATAAATTTACAGCAGAACCTTTGCATCTTTTAAGGCAGTGATAAAAAAATCAACATCTGCCTATTGCAATATTAACTAAGGTGAGTAAATTATAAAAGAAAACACTCCTCATAACCGATAAAGTGAGAAGTCATTATTCTAAGAGTGTAGGATATGTCTATATCTACAAAAATTTAATGCTAGCTGACTGTGTCCCTCTGAGCCAGTGGAAGAAATGCAGTGTTTTCACAGGAGCCAGGTATCGATCGGATGCGCTTTGTAACGATACTGAGAGACAGAGGTCGGCGGTATTTCCCCAGATAACCCTATTGATCGGCTATCTATTAGTGTACAGTCTTCACCAAATCAAGCGGGGTCAGGCTGAGGAGTCAATGACACTGCCAGTCGTGAGCTACTGAGAACTCCAGTGACCGTCTCGCCGATATGTTGCCATGGTTACCGCATGCAGGCTGGTAAAGGACAACAGATTCCCAGCTGAAGCTGTAAATATTGGATTTCTTAGGTGGGGGCAGGGGTTGGTGCGGAGAATGAAAACAGTACTCGAGTGAAAGCACCGATGGCATGATAAAAGGATAAAGTGCAAACATACATTGTTCCTATTATGGATTTACACACACAGTTTGTCTTGACATGCACGCTGACAGTGGCAAATTTACTTTTATTCATATTTGGCACAGCATGTCTGACATGAGTAAGATGTGAGCTGACAATTTACAGGTGGATGAGACCAAACAACAACATCTCACCTCAAGTGTGATGTCAGACAGGTACTTGAAGAACAGGTAGACAAAGAATGCAAACAATAACGAAGTCACGGCAGAGTCAACGAAAAGACTGCAGAATTGCTCAGAAGACACAAGCCACACCAGCTCACTGCACCTCGTTTAGAAAAGGTGAGCTTCAGCTCAGCTTACAAATGGCAGCATCTCAGAATTCACATATTAGCGTTTGCTTCCGTTATTCCGAGCCAAGAATAAGAATGAGAACAATAACACTTTGCATGTAAATCTGAAAATGATCAAACAGACAAGTCGCTGTTGAATGATTTTGGACTGAATCCATGAAAACAAGGCCGCGTGGACAAGTTCAGATCTGCAAAGGCATTTCCAGAACAATTGCCTCTGATATATTTGGTGCTAATGAAGCAAATACATATCTGTCTCACAAATAGTAAAAATGATTTATTACGATCTCAAGTACAAGAGTAAGTCAAAAGTGTTAGCGATATATTCTTAAGAAAGCGAAAACATTATTGGGGCACTTTTTTGACTTACCCTCCTATTTCTTAACATTATAAACAGTAAAACTGTAAAGCTATTCACCCTCTGCTTCGTGCGGTGCTCACCCCACCACCCCCACCCTCCAGTGTTCACAACATTTCACAACCCTGCAAATACCTTACTCACAAATTCTGAAAACTCAGCAACAGTTTTACCGTAGAAAGGTTTCTAAAATTTATGGGCAGGAACTCTGTGGCCAGTAAATGTGTGTAATGGTTTATTGTTTCTCCAAAAAAAACAGCAAATAGTTTTGTATGATAAACGATAGCTGCAAAATCTTGTAAACAGCTGGCCAGTAAACCCAGTTCCCAGCATGTGTTTTGATACATAAAATTTTTGTGAAAAGCAGCCTTTTTCATCTCTGCACATATCACTGTTAAAAACATAAGTAAAGTTACAAAACAAATGAATTTAAAAGAAGGGGTTTCAAAACTTATTTTAATTGCATATAGAGGTCTAGAATTCAGCATAACTTGATTTTATAATGCGTACAGAGATTTGTTCTCTTGTCTCTATATCTTGTTTACTTACACCATGGAACTCAAGTCAGTCGACATTCTGGAGAACGGAAGGATACCACAGCTTAGGACACCTATCGAGTAAGTTGTTTTTGAAATATTTCTTGTGTTCCTTCTGTTTCTTGAGAAATATAGCTAAATTAAAGTGATTTTAAAATTGGTCCATGCTTTTGTTTCAAGTAGGTTGGACTAATTGTAATGCTTTGCTGTTGAGCTGTCCATACCAGACTGTATCAAGGCTATAGTTAATACAGATCATTGCTGCCAGAACTGTTGCAAGAATACTAGGAAGTGCAACCATATAACAACGGTTCTTAAATGATTGCATTGGTTTCCAGTTAAGTTTAGAATAAATTATGACTTACTTTTGTCCTGTAAGGTAGTGAACGACATTGCTCTGACTTACCTTTGTGAGATTATTGATTTTTAAGTTCCAGAACATCATATTCATTCGTTGGATATGGGATACCATGAAGTACCTGTGATCAATAAGATCTCAGTAGGAGTGTGCCTTTTGCTATAGAGCACCTAAACGTTGGAATTGTGTGCCAGTTATTGTCAGCAATGCTCCGTCTGTCTCAGTCTTTAAATCCAGGGTTAAGACTTATATATTCACTGTGGCTAGGGGGCGTGGTGGCGCAGTGGGTTGGACCGGGTCTTGCTCTCCAGTGGGTCTGGGGTTCGAGTCCCGCTTGGGGTGCCTTGCGATGGACTGGCGTCCCGTCCTGGGTGTGTCCCCTCCACCTCTGGCCTTACGCCCTGTGTTGCCGGGTTAGGCTCCGGTTCCCTGTGACCCCGTATGGGACAAGCGGTTCAGAAAGTGTGTGTGTGTGTGTTCACTGTGGTGTATCCATGAGTGATGTAATTCTTGAATCCTCTGTTGGTTTTTTTTTTTTTTTTTCAGTATAGAACTCTCTAATTTCATTATGTGTTCAGTTAATAACCCTTTCATACTTTTTCAGCATTGTTTCTCCATCCAGGAGACCTGAGGATGCCAGCCATGATAAAAGCACTCCATGCAGATAGAAGCTGAAGACTGGATGTCATGGTAGACACAGTGTGTCTGTGTGAACCAGGACATCAATTTATTAGCATTTAGAGACAATGTTATAAATAGCTGTAAATTTACTTAAAGGTCTCTTTTTTCCTTTAATCTAGAATGCTGGGGTGGGGGGTGGGGGTGCAGTGGCGCAGCAGGTTTGGCAGGTCCTGCTCCCTGGTGGGTCTAGGGCTCGAGTCCTGCTTGGGGTGCCTCATGACAGACTGGCGCCCCGTCCTGGGTGTGCCCCTCCCCCTCCAGCCTTGCGTCCTGTGTTCCCCGGGTTAAGCTCCAGCTTACCGTGACCCCACTTGGGACAAGCGATCTCTACCAGTGTGTGTAGAATGCATAGGACGGATGGGCTCCCACTGGCACTTGGCTCTCCAGAGGTTATTTTCTTCCTTGCCTTTCAGTTGGGAGTTTTTTGGTTCCTTTCCTTTTTGGCCAGTTGGTTTACTTAAAGATAATAATTGCATAGTTATTGTAGTAATTTAATGCGTAACCAACCTTTTATTTATATTATGCTTCTGATCCTTTGTTCAGCGCTGAGTCACTGTCCAAGAATTTCTAGTGCTCTATAAAAATAAGTTGAACTGAACTGAATTGAACAGTACACAGCTGAGGTAATTCTCATAAGATTGTCAATATCACATTATTCAAATGTTTTGATGCACATTCATATGTCAGAACTTTAGTGAATAATTCCAGGAAGAGGAACTGGCAGCGAAGTTGTAAAAGAGACTGATAAGAGGCAACAGGATGGCAGTAATTTAAATGATCTTTTCCTTAAGCACTGGTTACAGATAACAGCCATTTCTTTGAAAAATAGGTGTATAGTGGTTAAGATACAATCTAACAGACGTGCTGGTTTGAATATTTACAGCCATAGATGTTTTTGTATGTGTGCTTGTGAGTGAATAACCAGTTGTGTCAACACTGAGCACATACAAGAGTTTCATCTTGAAAGATGATGCATTCACTTCTTTTAAAAATTCTCTGGTTCTCTGGAGAATATGAGGAACATAAAGAATCAATAGGTTTCACTTAACGTTTTTTGAACAATAGACCATAAATCAACTTTGACATATGCTTTCCTGCTGTGGTAGGTTGATCTAGATCACCTGATTTGCTATTGATAGCTTTTTAAATAGTGTCCCAATAGAGACTAAATAGCATTTCAGCCTAGCTGACCTGCTGAAATGTTTCGGATTTCTGCAGGGTCGTGGTCTATTCATGGACTTTTCTTCTATTCTAAGGATCAATTGATTTAAAGCTGCATTGTTATCTAATTCAGTTCCCATCTGTATGTCTTTGTGATAGTTATTTTAATGTTACGTTGTGTATCACGATCGAGACTATGTTTAACTTTTAGGGGGTGAGATCAGCAGGACTCATCAAATGAGAAGGTTTAGTTTAACATCAGACATTCTGTACCTGGATCTGTCTGTGATTATTAGATGTAAAATTATCAGTTCATAGCTGTTTAAATTTGTGCCAAATATTTTATCAGTTCTCGGCCTACGTTATAATACAGAGCTGGACACAAGTTTATTAATAGTCCATGCAAACTCCTAGTAATACTCCTGAAAATTCTTGCCACACTGAAACTGCACAACTCATCTCACCCCTCTCTTTTGCCCATTTTGTCTTTTGAAAAGTGTGTGGGACTCTGTGATACATTACTATATCAGAATTAATTGTTGTTTTCTGGGTGAGAGGAAAACAGCTCTTCATGATTATAGTTATGGTCTGCTTTGTAGAGTTACAGAAAAACTGTGGTGCAGTGAAAACCTAAAATATCCGGTTAAATGTTCAGATTTGTATATCTGAACACGTAATATCTTAAAGTATTAATTGTAAATTGTCCTGGATAATCAACCCAATTACATTTACATTCTTGAAATGATTTTGGATAAATCCCAGCAGTTCAAGCGTAGATAAACTGAGCAGTGAGTTAATTTGGCTGGCATGTTCATCCCTCCTGCCCCATCGGTAACCACTGTTTCCTCCTTGTCAACCACACGTGGATCTTCAGCAGGCTGAGGCCAGGCTGCGCAGAGAAGGGGCCCCCTACAGCTTGTCTTCTTCCAGCCAAGTTTTCAACCTGATTAGTCAATTTTGGCTCCGATAACAAAGTTCGGGCTCCTGTAGGCAGGCCTTGTATCCATATATCTTTTGTCAGCTATTTATTTATTAATTTTCAATAACAGCTTCACCAAGTCAGAGCTGCAGTACCATAAGATCACTTGCACCAGTCTCCTGCCTGGGTTTTCACCAGGTGCTTACACTTGAAAGACATGCTTTCTGGTTTAATTTGTGACTTCAGATTCTCCTCAGTGTGTCGTTACCCTGTGATGGACTAGGGTCTGGTCGAGAGTGTACCCTCCTTACCTTTGGGCCCTGTGCTTCCCTGATAAGTTCTGGATCACAGCAGCCATGATTTGAACAAGTGTTTAATTATAGGGAATGAACTTGGGAATGTTTTGAAAGAGCTAAAATTTAAAAAATGTGTGTGAATGAGCAAATAGCTTTTTCATATACAAAGGATGCCAGAGGGGTGCGGTGGCGCAGCGGGTTTGGTCGGGTCCTGCTCTCGGGTGGGCCTGGGGTGCCTTGTGATGGACTGGTGTCCCATCCTGTGTCCCCTCCCCCTCATGCCCTGTGTTGCTGGGCTGGGCTCTGGTTTGCTGCCACCCTGCTTAGGACAGGTGCCCTCAGACTGTGTGTGTGTATATAAAGGATGAAATGAAGAATGTGTGATTGGTGAGTTACAACTTTGAGGACAAATGGTTGAATAAGAGAAAAGTATTTATCACAAACTTTAATTTCAGCTTTACAAATGCAGTACTACAGTGATGTTTAATATGAATGTCATACCATGTATTTTTAAAGTAATACAAAAACTGACATGAGGGTTAAAGATGTGCTTTCTCAGACACTTTTTTCTGCATTTGCACATAATGATTTGATACTTTACCATGATATGCATCATGTTTTTAGTTTCTTCTCAGGTTCTGATACTTTAGCATCTTAAAATCGTTGTTGGAGAGCCTGTTTTTTCATTCCTGTGGTTGCAATCATGTTAATAAGTATGATCATATTATTCATTTGCTGAGTTGCTGACACTTTTAACTAGTGCATCTGGCAGTACTGAGCCATTTATACAACGATACACTGATACAATACTAATACCATTTCAGACTTGCGCTGTTAAATCGCTAATCACCATGCACCTAATGGCCACTGAAAGAATCACCTGATGCTCCACAGAAAGGTATGTAACTGAACTAAAGATGGTCACAGGCATCTAGAAGATGAAATTCTTAAAAAGTCTTCATCCCAAATTTCATACTTCATTAAGATTCAGTCAATAAATTAATCAATCAGATCAATTCTGACAGGTGTCCATCTGCTGAAGCTGTCTCAATTGTTTGCTGTGATATACATATTTAACTTAATAATGACATGAGTAACATCACACTTTCGGCATTATGCAGTTTCTTTTGCCAGTTGCTTTGCTCATGCAGTTCATGGTAGAAAAAACACCTGTATGAGGCCTAGATGAATCTGATTCAGTCTTGAAATCCGGAATAAACCGTAATCATAGAATAATACATTTAGTATTCCTTGCAGTTTGGCGAGGGTTATCAGGGTTTTGTTTTAATTACTACAAGGCTGCAAATGGATGAATAGGGAAGCTATGGGTTTATTTGAAACTGCAGATTGTGAGCTAAGCATTTCACTGATGCAGCACCCTCTGGATGAATGATAAAACTGAAGTTAAAAGGAGTCAAGAGCCTAATTACACATAAGCCTTTGGAAAATTATAAAAAATAGCAACTGTCAAAACTGTCACATACTACAGGCAATTTGCTCTAATTAGAGCAATTTAAAGTCAGATTCCTAAGAGCTAAAATACCACTGTATTTGGAGATTTTGCAGTATAAAAATATAATGAACAGATTTTTTGCCAAGAGCCAAATTATGCATGTCTAGCTTTAAATGAAAATTTAGTGTCTTTTTCATGAGTATGGAAAGAAAAGGGATGACAAATTCCTTGTGTGATTATAGCTGGTAAAATTAATATACATCTCATAATGCAATAACTCTTCACTAAAACTTTACCACAGGCCGTGAATGACAATGACTTTTTTTGGCTACTGCTCCAGAATTACTGCATCACATGGAGCCCACACCTGTACACAGTGGGTGTTGACAAATCACTGTGAGCAACTCACTGTAAGTGGATGTTACACACTGAATTTTAAGGCTGCTTCAGAAACACAATGGCAAATCCTAACCAGTAAGTCAGAATATTACCCATCAAGAGGACAAGGGCAAAATTTCACTGCTGGAGTTTTGTACATCTGAAGACCAATAAAACAACTATGTACACCATTTTTCTAATTATTCCAAAGGGACATTAACTGCGCTTAGTATAAAGCAACTGGTGGAATTACCCAAGGCTGAATAAACCACAACGAGATATCACACATCTTAATAACTGATTAAATACAGTCAGTATCAGTACTTACTGAGATACATGAATGGGCTTATACTTCAAAGACCAAACGTTTCAATAATAGTGAATCTGAGAGTTAAGGTGTATCTGATTTTGTCATATTTTTTGGTACTTACTCATGCTAATGGGGAAGACACCAGAGCGGTGTGGGGGGAGCATTGGTACCACTAGCCTGACGGATGTTCTGCTCCCTAACAGAGGCAGTGAACTGATCGCTGCCAGAATGTGTAACCGCAGGCCCTGCCATCGCCTCTGCCTATTTCCCCTTGTTGACAGTAACTTTCGGTTTCCTGCCTGAGAATTATAGGCCTCTCTTTTTTCCAAATCAGCATCTCAAAAGAAGAAGGAAAAAAGACACGAGATGCTTTGAGGACCAAGTGCCCTTTTTCTTGCCCAGGCTGCATAGGGTTTGTTTGGACCATGTAACTAGGCATCAGGAGCCACCAAAATGGATAAACTGAAATAATTTGCCATTGTCTGTATCTCAAAATGGTCACAGCACTACTTCAGGGAAGCAATGTTCTTTTACTGCTTAAAGCTTACAGGTAATGAAAAATGTAAGTATCCCAACCAGGGGTGGTGAAGATATTAGAGCAGTGTGTATTTTTTAAGGAGACCCTTCCGAAGGTCATTGTAAGAGTGCAGAATACAAATAAGAAGTTGCAGATGTACAATGAATGTTAACATAGCGGGAGCTATAAATGTATTTATTTAACATTATGACATTCGTTTCCTTGAAGACACATTTGTGTAGATCAGCTCGCATACGTATTCAAAACACAGTAATCTTGAATTGTGCTTTGACACATTTCAATAATGGTGTTCATTCATAGTCAAAGGGAAAGGTGTGACATTAATAGAGTGATCTTCATGTGGACTTTTGCCTTTCCCTGAAAAGAACCAGTGATGGGAAAAAAAAAAAAAAAAAATCTTTTGGGTTTTTGTGTGGGAGTCACAACAGTAGATAACTGTTCCTCAAGACGGATGTCACGACTCTCATTAAAAAGCAGCCACAGAAGTGAGGCTGATTTCTCAACACCAAAAAAGTGCTCTTCTGGATGTGCATCTCTGGCTCATTGCACTGAGCACAGGGAGTGATCTATGGGGCTGCTGGAGGGCAGGGTGTAATATTTCATGTTTGATGACCACCCTTACAGTAGCTGTATATCTCGTGGCTTGTGAAAGCCCAAGTTGAGGGCAATCAGGTCAGTAGCCAGGAAGCTGTCGAGGCAGCAGATGCAGCACAGTGCTGATGGAGTGGCTGCCGCCTTGCAGAAAACCACAATACAGTGCTGGGTGCAGCACAGATTGTTATCAGGGGAAACCCAGGCATGGTCGAGGGGAACGGGTGCTCTGAAGGCTACAGACGATGGGCACTGCGGCAACAGTGGCAGGTAGTGCTTTTCACCACTCATACATGAGGAGGAACAGATGCAGACAGAAATCCGAGAAGCATGAGACCAAAGAGGTTCGGAGGCAGTGCTTCCTGTCAGTGGAGGATATGTCATGTTCAGCTTATCCAAAATTATTACTGGCTCTACACAATGTTCTCTGAGAATTCTGGGAAAGCTCTAATGTCTCTGAGGTACCCCCTCAGCCTTGAGCCAAGTGTCTGGGATAGGCTCTTGTTCACCATGACCCTGCTCAGGAAAAGTGGTTATTATGGATCTAATGTCTCTAAGGTGCACAGATCCTTCACTGAGAACTCTTTATCATGAAAGGTACGACTCTGAAGGTGTGTCAGCCAAAGGCCAATGCTCCACCAAGTGCAGGAATCAAGCAGACAGCCTCAAGAAAATTCTAATCACTCTCATAGGCTTGGTGGTCCAATGATACAGATAATGTATTTATTTGCTAGCCCTGCTTAGGCCTTCTCCTCAGACCTGGTTCTTCTTCATTAAATTCTAAGCCCTCTGTTTAAACCGGTATCCATATAACGGGCCCTACACCTTGACACTTGTGAATGGACCTCAATGAATGGCCTCTGTAGGCAGATTTGAATCCATTGCTTTTACTGATAGTTATCATGACAATCAAATATGAAGTCTCTTCCAAGTCATCTGATGGGTAATGACCCATACTAAGGCTTTCCAGAGGTCTTTACCTTTGATTTGCTGTAAATTCCATGAGATGGCAGTCAAAATTGCAGAGTGCATAGATCAAAAAAAGTTCCTTAATATTTGTGGGATAAACAAGACAAGATGCTTTTTTGTGATTCAATGTTCCTCTGTTGCTCCTAATACTGAACATGGATATAACTGGGAGTTTAGCAGCAGTTTTATTTGAAAGATGAGCAACGAAGAGCCACTTCATAATGAGATTACATAAAGTGCGAAAAGACAAGAGAAAGAATGAAAATGTGGCCATTAGTGAGGCTTCATAAGTTTGGCCAGTTAATATCGAGACAGACTAAACCTCTCCTTGGACACTTATGACTCAGAAACCTTGCAGCAATAAAGAACAAAGCTCCCATGGGTTTTGCCCTTAGTAATTCACCCATGCTGAGTCATCTTTGAAGTTCAGCTATTGGCAGGAAAATGTCACAGAAAACGAAGATGATCGCAGGGTATGTCTACTGCAATCCTGCCATTGCAGGTAACACAGCTATAGCAATGTACAGAATTTCCTAGACGAAGGGATTTTCTTCCATTTTTTTCTTTTTCATCCAGTGGCAAAAATATGTTTTTTTTTTTTTTTAATGTGCTTTTAAAGCTCAATTTAAGTTCAGCAGCAGTTAGGAAGGCTTATCTGGGGGGTTTGCAAACAAAGCCACAAGCATGTTTATCAAAGTCACAGGAACTAGGCGTTCTTATAAGAAAAGAACCTTAGCTAACCACTTCCTGTTGAAGTAGGAAACATTAGATGGTGCAACACAATGTACAGTAAACAAGAGAATGAAACTGGCCTTCTGGCCTGAGAACACGTCTGCTTAGAAATCTGCGGGGAAAGAAAACACTAAATGTAATTTCAGTCCCATTATGTTTAACCTCATATAAACCGGATAAAACAAGGCCTGGGAATGTGTTACATGCTTTCCTTCTTTGGAGGTTTACAAAGTAAACAAAACACACTTTTGCGAGATGTGCGCTACAGGTTGCAGCTGGGTCTTCTAATGTGTACGACCTTCCGTGAAGCATAGAAAAAAATGCTAGAATAGACAAAAGGTCCACATTGAGGCCAGTTGTGGACTTAATGTTTATCTGGAAATTATGTGCCCTGAAGCAAGCAAGTTATATTATTATTATTATTATTATTATTATTATTATTACAAAGTAAAACAATCCTAGTTTGCTGACCAGTGTCAAATCTAAAAGGGTAAACTGTTCCCAGGTTGTGTCTTGAGAGGTAGGTCATCAAAAACATGTCCAGGAAACTCATTCCATTGGGTGATACCAAGGGTTTAATTTATTGCAGACAGCAGAGCTATGGAGTAATGACATCAGAAGAAGGCAAGAGTAGTAAAGGGACAAATGCTTCAGGAGTTCAAAGAAGTGAGGCAGACAGGAGCTGATGCAGTGAAGCCAGCCAGCAGGAAGCTGCCGTAGTTGTACTCTAGAATCACATGTCAGTGTCCACATCTCTCCTTCGGGTGATGTGATGCACTTTCGTATTGTTCTCTGAGTTGCATGTCGCTCTGGAGAAAAGCATCTGCTAAATGAATAAATGTAAATATAGCTCAATACGGAAAGCATTCTCACCTGGACTAGCAGTTCAAAAACCTGATTTTACATTTATTTATTTAGCAGACACTTTTCTCTAAAGCAACTTCCAGTGAACTCTATGTAGTGTTATGAGCCCACACACCTTATTCACCAAAGTAACTTACACTGCTAGATACACTACTTACACTGGGTCACTCATCCATACATCAGTGGAACACTATCTCTCTGCCATTGTCACTCACACACACACACTATGGGGGAATCTGAACAGCATGTCTTTGGACTGTGGGAAGAAACCAGAGCACCCAAAGGTAACCCATGCAGACACAGGTAGAGCATGCAAACTCCATACAGACTGAGCAGGAATTGAACCCCCATTCTCTTGCACCACCTAGGTGCTGTGAGACAGCAGCACTACTTGCTGTGCCACCCTACCACCCAATTTTGTAAAAAGTAGCAGTGGGCTGGCATAACAGAGGAGATACAATCTGACCATGCTAGAGATGGACCAAGAGTAACAGGTTTAACAGATTTGATCAGAAATGTGGTGACGCTGAACACTTTCCAGACAGGGCAAGCGTAAGAGAAGGACAGAAGGAGCAGGGTGCCTGGTTCCGAGAGGTTATCGTCAGGTGATGAATGCAGTGATTGTCCAGCATACACCAAAATATTGCCCTCCCACAGACTCTGAAATTGGGACACTTGGAATTGCAGGTCTTTCAGTTATAGTTCTCCCTGTTTTTGTAGCTTTTGGATATTCAGTCTGATCAAATCTTGTTGCCATTTCTATAAGCACACACACACACATTTTCTGAACCGCTTGTCCCATATGGGGTCACGGGGAACCGGAGCCTACCCGGTAACGCAGGGCGTAAGGCCGGAGGGGGAGGGGACACACCCAGGACGGGACGCCAGGCCGTCGCAAGGCACCCCAAGCGGGACTTGAACCCCAGACCCACCAGAGAGGAGGACTGTGGTCCAACCCACTGCGCCACCGCACCCCCCTTCATTTCTATAAGCATATGAATAGAATAGCAATAGGAAAAAAGGACATGTGCATTTTTTAAATATCATTTACTTGCTGTGGAAGACAATGAAATGTGCAGTCGTACGTACGAAAAAGTAATTGCCCCAAATGTTAATGAACTTAATTAAGGGCTATTTGATTACAATTAGACACAATTTGGGTCAGGCTTTGTCCAATGTCATTTTTATCTGCTTAAACTCTTACCGAAAGAAGTCAAGTTGGCAAGACACAGATTCACAGAGGCCCATCATGGCATGCTCAAAGGGATTCAGCTCATCAGTCTGCCCAGGGCTATGCTGCCGTTTCTAATGCTCTGAACCTCAATCGATCCATGGTCAAAGCCACAGTTATCTAATAGAGGAAATTTGGAGCAGTGAGGAATCTACCTCAGAGAGGCTGTCCTACCAAAAATTTCTCCATAAACAAGGTTTGGAATCATTAATGAGCTGAAAAAGAGCCATAGACAACATCCTGGGGATTACAAGCCTCTTTTACTTCAGCTCAAGGCAGTTTTCACGACTCCATAATGAAAAAGACACTGTGCAAAAATGGGTTACACCTGAGAGTGGTAAGGCAGAAAACACTGCTCAGTAAAAAGAACATGAAAGTTTATTTACAGTTCACCAGGAAGCACCTGGATTTCACACGACTTCTATAAGAACATGTTGAGGACTGATTAATCAAGACTCAATATATAGGATCTGACAGACACTCCTTGCAGCATGTTTTTTATTTTATTATTTTATTTAAATAACTGACTCAGAAAGTACATCCTCTGCTGAAATGGAACTGATGTTGTCTTTGGATTTCGTTGCCTAGTGCCTGCTGTCAGTCAACGTTTTCCCCTGCACTGAAAGTTATGGTGTAGCTGCCTTTAGCGTGAAAGTCAGTGGTCTTCAATTCAGTGGTTCATGTTTATGGAAAAAGTTATATAATTCGTGTGTTATTTAGCTGAGACTTTTATCACAAGCTATTTGCAACTGTTTATTTATACAGGAAGGTCTTTAAACCGGGTAGCACGGTGGTGCAGCGAGAAGCACTGTCACCTCACAGTGCCTGGGTGGTGCAAGAGAATGTGGGTTTTATTTTCAGTCTGTTTCAGTCTGTGTGGAGTTTGCATGTTCTCCACGTGTCTTGTTTCCTCCTACAGTCCAAAGACATGCAGTTCAGGTGAATTGGTGATGCTAAATTGGCCATAGTCTGCAAATGCGTGAGTGTGTACATGTGTGGCTGCCCTGCAATGGACTGGCATCCCACACAGGATATAGCTCCCTCATCATTGCGCCCAGTGCTCCAGGATAGCCTTTGGTTCACCACAACCCTGCTCAGGACAGGCATTTATTAAAATTGGATGGGTGGATGGATTGGTATTTCAGCTGAAACGCTTCAGAGAAAATGGATGCTGAAAGGCAGTACAACAGTGGCAGGTTTCGGAGTCAGAACAGCAACTTTCAGATTACAAGTACACACACACACACACACACACACACACACACACACTGACTGAAACCGCTTATCCCGAGCGGGGTTGCAGTGAACTGGAGCCTAACCCGGCAACACAGGGTGCAAGGCTGGAGGGGGAGGGGACACACCCAGGACAGGGTGCCAGTCCATCACAAGGCACCCCAAGCACGTAATCATCCCTAAGTGCTATGCTATTGGCCATGGAATATGACATATCATATAAAGGACCATCACATATAGTTGATGAGTTGATGAGCTGCCTATAAAACTGAGTACAAAGATGATAGTGACTGGAAGAACACAGACTTGTGTAGCAAAGCTTTGAGTGCAAATTCTATGGTTTCCTGCCCTTTTTTAGATGTTGAATATAACTTAGTGGCGTGGCGTGGCATGGGTGGCGGGGTCAAACTTTACTTAGGATGCCTTACAGCAGACTGGTGTCTCGTCCAGGATGTGACCCTTCAACCATGCGCCCCGTGTTGCAGAGTTAGGCTCTGGTTCGCCACAACCCCACTTGGGACAAGTGGTTGTAGATGTTGGTTGGTTGGTTGGTTGGAATACAACTTAAATGCTCTAAATATATTTTCCAAACCTTATTGTAAAGCTGGTTATATTTTCTACTATTCCTCCTCTTTCTTGATATTACATACCAATACCTCATTGGGACCAACACACTGGTCCTATGTGGCTTATCCAACGTGAAAGGTGCAATGACTGTACGTCTGTCCTAACCCAAAAGGGTGCACTGGTAAGTGAAATGGGTTAACGTGCATGAGGCGAGTACACAGAGACAAGACATGGATGGAGCTGGAATACGGCGTCGGGACAGAATAGCAAAGCGTGGGCACAGATGGGCCAAAAACAGAGGACTGGAAGAGACCTTAGGAATCAGGCAAGTGATCAATAATCCACACAGCAGGGATGTGACTTTAGCCTTTTTATAGGGGTGGGAGCTGGTCAGATGGTCAATTGAGGCCAGGTGTGTTAATGTGCTCAGATTGATGGAACATGATACAACTGGTGGACATCAGGGATTTTGCCCTTGAGGTTGTGACTGTAAGATCATTGTAATCATTGTGGGGGTTCTTTTCTGCAATATATTTCTGAATTAGAGTATGAGAACTATAACTGGAATTGGAATATTTATAATTGCTTAAATTAGCACATAAATGCATATAATAATTGTTCCGGTTTTTTCGCCTTTTTAAAAATACTTTTAATTTTTTTTTAAAAAAATACTGATTTCCATTCTTCTAAAAAATGTAATGGTATAGAAACAGTCCAAAATCCAGGTATAAAAATGCTGGGGTGTTTCTTAACATGAAAGCTGACATATGCATAGCCAAAGAAAGATAATATCTAGTTCCATACAATAGCAAATATAGCTGGATATAATCACCCTAAGGGTTTTTTTTTCTGATTTTACCCTGTCAGTGATGACTGTAATATTTTTTGTATTGCCATGGACTTACAGTACAGCCCTTGAAGTGACATCCTTGATGTGAAGTACTGAAACCAAAGACCATCACTCACACCCAACGGTCTCAATCGTGTGGCTTCGCTTTGGGCTAGTAGCACAGCACTGCACACCACATCAGACACCTCGTCTGTGTCAGCAGCCTCAGACAGAGACGGGCTGACCGGCAAACAGGCCTCTTTGACACGTCTGTTCATTTGTACTTTGTCTCACACTGAGATAAAACAGGACATCATCTAACACAGTAGCCAGCTTCAGACCTTTGCCTTCATAGGGCAGACTTACCCTGCCATGAGTCAGGACTAGTAATAGTGAAAATATATATGTCTATATAGTTAATGGGGTATGAGGCTGTGGTATGAATGATGCAAGTAGTATAGACGCTCTCAGCCAAAGAGTACAGACAAATTATTCTGCCAGGATCTGCTAGGGTACTGTGAAACAAGTAATGGGAAGGACTTCATCAACCACTTCAATTAGAGTGAACTGAATGTTCGGAATTCGGTAACTTTTGGCAAATAGCACAAGAGGAAACGTAAGCGTGTGTTGAAATGTTTATGTCTAACTCGATTTATTGGGTACTGTTTGGACTCTCAGAAGTCCACACCTAAGAAAAACTGTATGAAAACAGGAAGCTGGAGTTCTGAATGTTCCCTTGGAAAAAATTCTGTAAGAATATTTCTTTCCTGGCGCCAGTAACACATTGGTTTAGTTTTTAACATTTGTCTGACATTCTTCTCCAAAGTGACTTACAATGTTAAGCTAATTACAATTATTTACCCATTGATACAGCTGGGTAATTTTACTAGAGCAATTTAAGGTAAGTTCCTTATTCAACGGTACTGCAGTTGGAAGTGAAATTTATACCTGCAGCCTTTGGGTCCAAAGGAAGTACCTATAACCGCTACGCTACCAGCTGCCCCTGTACTTTTGTCACTAAACCTACTATAAGTGTTTTTTCCATCACAGTCTACCATCTGCATCTTAGATCATGTGAGTAATTTCAAACTATTAGTAGGTTAATCCTCACAAGCACATCATATTCCTTGATTTCAAAATAAATCACATGACCAGAAAACTCTACATAACCTTCTCTGGCATTTATCCTAAAGTCCTTTTCAAAGCAACACAGGGTTGCAACTACAGCTGAAATTGTTCCTCGTGCTTCTTAGAATCCAGCTTGTTCATCAGGTAATTCTCCTCCTATGCATTGTTGCAGCCTGTGTTGAATGACATTGGACATGACCTTGCTGGCATGTAAAACCCAAGAAATTGCGCAACAGTTTGCGCACTCTGTTGCGTGTCCTCTGTTGAGCCGCCTTAATTCAATTTGTTTCCACTGCATTTACAGTTTGTGTCTGGCGTTTGTGGGCATTGTGGATTCTAATAGCATCAATATGAAGATCTGTGCTGTTACCACGGAGACCAAAGTGGAGATTATGAAGAAAGCTCAGTGCTATGAGGTCATAACAAATGTTGCACATTGCACACACACACACACATTTTCAGAACCGCTTGTCCCATACGGGGTCACGGGAAGCCAGAGCCTACCCGGCAACACAGGGCATAAGGCCGGAGGGGGAGGGGACACACCCAGGACGGGACGCCAGTCCGTCGCAAGGCACCCCAAGCGGGACTCGAACCCCAGACCCACTGGAGAGCAGGACCGTGGTCCAACCCACTGCGCCACCGCGCCCCCTGTTGCACATTGCTTATAGGACAAATCAGTCAACACTCGGAGTGGAATAGGAGTCTGTGGAAACTGCAGGACATATTTTTATTCTCGGTATATCAATGCATATCTGTACTGAGTTTTTATTGATTGAGACCTGTGGACAAAAGTGATTTTGGAGATCCAAACAAAATCATTTATGAACAGTCTTCCAGTCCTTGAAGTGTTAGTAAGTTGAGGAGCTGGTGTATTTAGAACGCCACCCCAGTAGTGTTTGTGTCACTATAACTACCGGAGTTATTCTTGGTATTAGAATTAAATAATTTTTTTGCCCATAAAATGGATCAAGACCACATTCAGGAAGACTGTATGCATGGCAGAGCTGCCGAAGTATTTCTGCTTTTATTTTAGCACTCGCAATTTTATTCGCAATGCTGCGAGACTGATTTCCACAGAAAGACACCACCCACACAGACACAGACATCAAAGAACACCTGTGATTTCTGCTAAAAATGCATTCCACTTTGAGATTTCTGGCACACCAGGGCTGTAAATCCAAAGTAAACCATCTTAATCTTGCCCAGGGTGTACTGACTGTGCTTCCAACCTCTTGGAAAATGTAACACAGATGTGACTCCGTGATATTTACGGATCTGTTGGATGCCCTCTGGAATAAGAACTCTTGTTGGGACCCTGACACTGCACTACTTCAAAAGAGGAGTTCAGCACTGCCAGAGGGCTTCATATACTCTCTGTGGTGATAGTATATGGAAAATCGTCTTAATTTTGGATAAAGGGTCCCAGAGCTGAGAGCATTTCTGACAAATCACGCACTGTGTAAAAAAAGGCAGTCTCGGGTTACAAAAATAGGGCAAATGCCGATTCAGTAAAACTTAAAGATGTACATCGGGAATAGTCAGAAATAAAACAGAGAAAACAAGTCATTCTAATAATGATAATGTCATACTGATCTCAGGTCTTGCTTATCATATTTCCCACTGTTAGAGAAGTTTCTTTTTAGTTATTTTGGTTGGATTAATTGCTGTATTTTACGAGAAGTGCATTTTAATATTAAATTAAATGATCAAAGAAATAAAATCATCAAAATCTGCAGGTATGTGAATCTAAACACTATTTTCAGATATGTGCTTCTAAAGACAACAGATGGGGTATTTAGAAGTTCAATTTTTTTGCTCTGAGACAGCATGGCGGTGCTGTAGGTGGTGCCGATTCCTCAGTGTGCCTGGGCTGGGCAGTTGGATGCATGTTTGATCCCTGTTCAGTCTGTGTGGAGGTTACACATTCGCCCCGTGTTGGTACGGGATTTTTCCGGGTGCTTTGCGTTTGTGCCACAGTCCAGAGATACGTTTCAAGTAAACTGTTAACTTTAAACTTGAACTGGCATTCTACCCAGGGTGAACCTCCCTCGGCCATGCACCCAGAGATTCCAGGATAGGTTCTGGCTCACCGCCACCCTGCTCACCACAAGTGGTTATTGAAATTGCACACACGATGACTCTAAACAGCCCTTAGTGTGTGAATGTGTGTGCCTTCCCTGTGATGGACTTCCACCCACCCAGTACTGGATGAGCAGTTATGGAAAATGAGTGAATTTTCTAATTTGCAAGAAGTTGCGGTACTAGTGGATGCATGGTGATGGTGTATTTGTAGACTGTAACTGTGAAACATGAGTATGTTTTCATCGCTTATTTTGACACTTTAATAAATATTTGACACCACATGTGTTGTTGCTACTTACCATAAACTGAAAGAAGACCTGAGATGTGCATATTCACCCTTAACCAAGATGACAGGTGTGACATACAGTATATGGAACAGCATTATTCTCTGTCCACTCTCCTCAAGTCTTCTGGCTCGATCCAACTGTCTTCAACGCCAGTTCACCCCTACCCCCCGCCATAGCTTCACCACCCATCAACTAACTATGTATCCATAATAAAATATATTACACATATATCTGAGCCATTTCTCCAAAGCAACTTACAGTGTTAAGGTACGTACAATTATTTTACCCATTTTTACAGTTGGGCAATGTTACTGAAGCAATTTAAGGTCAGTACCTTACCCAAGGGTACTACAGCTGGAAGTGGGGATCGAACTTGTGGGTCCAAAAGCAGCAGCTCTAACCACTATGCTACCAATTATCCCAATATACAATCTATAACACTACACAGAGTATGAGTGTAATTTTTTTTTGAATTGTATGAAATTCTGATAAGAACTAATGCAATTATTTTCCATTTCTAAGCATAAATCAACAGGCTTATATTATATGGCAGATCATGAATTAAAATAAAATTGCTTGTGTTTTGGTAATGCAAAGCACATCAAAACAGAACAGCAGCAGTCAGACAGAACACAACTCAGCCATAGTCACCTCTAAACTGTACAGTTTTCATGCTGGGCTGTTTTCTTATTCGAACAGAAAAAGCACTTTGGCAACAGTTCCTCTCTTACCACACAATATCTTATTTGCTGCAGTCTGGCTGATCATAAGCCGCAGCGTCTCTCGCTTAAAAGCCTTTTAATGCCAGCCCACTAATGGGCTCTGTGTTCCAGTGCATTATAACCACACTTGTACTGGCTCCAGTTCACTCACCATGTCATCCCCACAGAGCACACAGGAGGGAAAAACTCAACCACTCTCACTTTTGAGCTTATTTAGACGAACCATTTCAGGCCCTACACCTTACATTTAAATTTATTTATTTAGCAGACACTTTTCTCCAAAGCAACTTCTAATGAACTCTATGTAGTGCTATCAGCCGACACACCATACTCACAAAGGTGACTTACACTGCTAGATACACTATTTACACTAGGTCACTCATCCATACATCAGTGGAACACTCTCTCTGTCACTCACACACCATGGGGAACCTGAACAACATGTCTTTGGACTGTGGGAGGAAACCAGAGCACCCGGAGGAAACCCACACAGACACAGGAAGAACATGCAAACTCCACACAGACCGAGTGGGGAGCAAACCCACGTTCTCTCGTACCACCCAGGCGCTGTGAGACAGCAGCACTGCTTGTTGTGCCACCATGCCACCCCACATCCCCACCCCTTAAGAAACAACTTTATAACTTTATCAGCCTTTTCCTTCTTTAGAAATTGAAGCCGTTACAAAACTTCACTTCTCCCAGAGAGCACTGCCGATGAAACACTCGATTAAAAATTTACCTGCATGTAATTATGTGTAGGCGAACTAAGCAGTTATATTAACTAAATAATACTGCCAGCGTATGCACATTTTTTTGGGGATCTGTAAACCAAAGGTTTAAACTAATGTGACATTTACGTTACATCTCATTCATAATTCAGATTAACACACCTATGAGGTTCCCGCTACTCAGCAGTTGATTGTAAAATGAGACATTGCTTAGAAGCTCTTTCAACCAGGAACAAATGGATTGGCAAAGACAGGGGAAAAAAGGGCATTATTTTAAGAAACATATATATTTTTGCTCCATGGATGTTCTTTTGGTAGTCCCATGATGACTAGTTGAAAATGTAGGTCATTTGTCCTCTGCCAGGAGCAACACTGGGTGGAACCACATTGATTTGTGTAATGTAATCGGATGGAAGTAAATTCTGGCCCCTCGCTGCCTGTCACACATTACTGCTGCTCTGTGAATTTTAATAAGCTATTTACTGTGAGCTGTGAAACCCAAGACGATGGCAGTCCCACTGCCCGGTTTGGCCCGGCTCCTCTCAGTTAATTGACTCCCTGCACGGTACAGAAGATAAATAAAAGAAAAAAAGAAAAAAAACAAGAAGTAAGGTGGGCTACAAATGCTGTACCCCTGGAGACAGCAGCAAGTTTGCAGACAGGCAAATGGTTTGCCGTTTTTAATTTGGCTGCTCCATTTTTAATTTTCCGAGCCTTTGATCAAATGCGTCGTGCTCGTAGGTGTAACTGCAAAACCACATTTGAAGGATGAACAACCTCTGCACCTCCCGCTTGGACACGCGCCTCAGGAAGCATTTTTCCCTTCCGCTTGTACAACTGTAAAAATAAATTTTGAGCGTGACGCTGGTTTGAAAAATCCCGGTAGCCATTCGTTTATTTAAGGGCAAAATGCAAAACAGTTTTGGGCAGTTGAACAGGTGGCCAGTAATTTTCAACACATTTACGCAGCCAACAAACAAGAGAGTAACACTGATTTTCCTGGCCTGTCTCAGAATTCTAGCTTTAATCTCGAAATGACAGCGCACACGGGATCATGTGATCAAATTATATGTCCTGATCACCGTAGCAGACAGGTTGACTTTGTTTTGGACATGTGTTCCTCATATTTAAGGAATCTCATAAACCATCCCATGGGTTATTTTATATTTATATTAACACACCAAAGATGACATAACACACCACCCGCTAGCAAGACTCTTGCATCTATGTCTTATGTCACTCCTATTATGGTTTCACTAGGTATGTAATAATACAAAGTAAGGTCTTTTAACTTTTATAATTAACACCACAGAGTTAAAGTTGTTATTTTCTGTTGCTTCTTTCCCTCTGGGAAATGTGCAGTGAGACTTTATGACAATGTGCTTGTAAAAATACACAATCTGAAATGAAATTTTCCTCATTCATTAATAAAATGGCATTTTTAAGATGCTCAGAAATAAGCCATTATTGCAAATGACTTAAGCCCCAGATATGGATGAGTTTGTGCATCTGTTAGTCTGACTTCAGAGGAATTAAACCTTTGTTTTGCCACACCTTTAGACTCTGCAAGTGCGTGTTATAAGTTGACGCTAGGCAAATATTTATTCATTCATTCTACTGGGTTGTGGTGATCTAAAGCCTATCCTGAAAGCACAGGGGGTAAGGTGGAGTAGACCCTGGACTGGATGCCAGTCCGTCTCAGAGCAACGACATGCACTCATTTACTCTCACATTTTCACAGATGCAATCTGAAGTCACTAACCCATCTGGAACATGTGACTTTGGACTGTGGGAGGAAACCCACAAAAAAGATGGGGAGAATATGCAAACTTCACACAGGCTGAGCCAGATTCAAACCCACCTCTAGCACCACAGGGTAGGATCTTTGCATGTTTCTGATGCCAGCCCAGGAAAGCAAAGTTATTTGCCATAACCCTGGTACAAGACCTCCACAGTGCTTGTCAAATTAATTCATCAAGAGGGGGTCCATATTTGTTGAGTTGCCTGTTCTAACAAAGGAGATTTGAAATGGACTCCACATGGTCTGAGATTTTTGTCTTCAGAACAACACAACCCCAACATGTCATGACTCTTAAAAATCCCTTAAGATGTGATTTGCTGTCATCGGAAGACCATAAACCTGCACTGAGTATATGGTAAAACAAAGCAAAGGAACGGTAATAGGATAACAGCTGTCATGCTGGATAAGAGCTGAGTTATTTTCTCCACATATGCCAGTCCCAAAGAGCCTGCGGCTTAGCGGACCACAAGGCACGCTTGAATCCCGTTCAACATGATAGCTACTGCGTGTCTCACTGCTTTTTTGGGTATCTAACAACAAAAATGCCAGCTTTTAATGATTTGCATTTTTTGGTTTGTTCACGCTAACTAAATCAGAGGTCTACACAATGTTTTTTTTTCTTAAAGTATGGATGGTTTCTCTGCCAGGTGTGACACCTCCTGGTGAACAATGTTACTGCTGGTATCTTAGCAGAGAAAAGACAACTTCCCCTTTGAGGGTGAGAAAGCACGAAGTGTGAGGATGTATCTCATATAAAAATTATAGAAAAAGAAAAATGCCAGTTGACTGGAGGATTTGTTCTTCTGGATTAAACCGCATATGGGACATTGGTTCCAACGTTTCGCTTCTCTTGTTGGAAGCATCGTCAGGGTGTGACCACATCTTGTAGAGGTGGACACCGCTCATTTCAAGTCTTTACGCCGGTCTGACAACAACCCGACCACCTCTCATTAAAACTCGGTTCAGTGAGCCGTCCTGTAATATGAAGGAAACAGCGCAAAGGGAAAACACAGCGGGGGCACCACCTATTAGGACCACCCGCTACAACCTCCGACCCCATTCCCGCCCATAAATGCACCCACCCTCATCAAACACTCCATTTCATATTTAACCTCTACAAGATGTGGTCACACCCTGATGATGCGTCCAACAAGAGAAGCGAAACGTTGGAACCAATGTCCCACATGACGCGGTTTAATCCAGAAGAACAAAACCTCCAGTCAGTTGACACCAACCGCGGAAGCCTACGGATTTTAAAAATGCCAGTTGTTCATTGATTATAATGTGGCCATAGTTGCTTTTTTTATTTAAACCAGATATGTGGAATTTACATTTACTCATTTAGCTGATGCTTTTCTCCAAAACAACTTCTAACACTAAGGGATTTACCCATTTATGCAACTAGGTAACTCAGAGTAAGTACCTTGCTCAAGGGTATTACAGCATGAGGTGGAGGTCAAATCTGTGACCTTTGGGTCCAAAGGCAGTAGCGCTAACCCCTACACTACTGGCAGTCCCAGTATAGCATTTATGTAACTCTCATACACAGGTTGAAATTGTTTGTCTCGAGCAGGGTTGTGGCAAACCAGAGCCTAACCCAGCAACACAGGACGCAAGGCTGAGGTAGGACAGGACACACCCCAGACAGGACGCAAGTCCGTCACAGGGTGCCCCAAGCAGGATTCGACCCCCAGACCCACCCGAGAGGAGGATGAAGCCAAACCTGCTGCGTTATCGCGGCCTACTTTATGTAACTGGCATTTTACCAAATAACCTACATGAGACACTTCCATTCTTAATAAATAACTTATATATAAATTTTACCCATGTGAGTCACCTTGATGTTAATCTCTAAGAAGGTGTGTGCTACAATACTGCATTCAAAACAGTGTATGCGAGAACTCGTACTTAACATAGCTATGAAAAGATATGCATTTAAAAAGGAATATTTATTTTATAAGGAATAGGGGGTGCGGTGGTGCAGTGGGTTGGACCACAGTCCTGCTCTCCGGCGGGTCTGGGGTTCGAGTCCTGCTTGGGGTGCCTTGTGACGGACTGGCGTCCCGTCCTGGGTGTGTCCTCTCCCCCTCCAGCCTTATGCCCTGTGTTACCGGGTAGGCTCCGGTTCCCTGCGACCCCGTATGGGGCAAGCGGTTCTGAAAGTGTGTGTGTGTGTGTGTGTGTGTGTGTGTGTGTGTGTGTGTGTGTGTGTGTGTGTGTGTGTGTGTATTTTATAAGGAAGGGGTGTGTGGTGGTGCAGTGGATTTGGCTGGGGTCTGGTGGGGGGGCTGGGGTTCGAGCCCTGCTTGGGGTGCCCTCTGATAGACTAGCGTTCCATCCTGGGTGTGTCCCCTCCCCCTCCAGCCTTGCACCCTGTGTTGGCGGGTTAGGCTGTGGCTCACCGTGACTATGTATGTATGTAGCTTTTATATTGCATATAGAATGCCTGCTGTTGTACCTTTTAATTTTTTAACTGCAGTTATTGAAGCCTCCATTGCCAAAAGTTTTGTCCAATAATCTGAGGCTTTTCATATCGCCAAACTCAAGACACAACCCTAACCTCACTAAATTATAAATTAAAGGCAATATCTCTGTTTTAGCCAATAATAGTTTACTGTCCCTAGTTTTAACAAAGAATTGTATCACAGTAAGTAATGTAAGGGGGAAAAATTTGATAACAATAATAAATGTACATACATTTACATAACAAAATGCTGGGAACTGACACCTTCCAGCTGGAAAGACAACAAAGCAATTTATTTAAGAATGACAATGCACTCAACAGATTAAGAGCATTAAGGTGGCATTTTGTTGCAATGTGTCACACATTTAACGTGCATTACTCTTATCTCATCGCACTTCTCAGTTCTCCCACGTGAGTGAATGCTGCCAAGAGAGAGTTCTGCGTTCCTTATCCTGAAATCCTGTTTTAATCTCTATGATCACTTTGTTCACTATTTCCTCGTTCCAGGCCCCTTGTATTGCACTGGGAGTGGACCTAATATTTCACACACTGCATGAAGGAAGACGGAATTTTAAGCAAACCAGTGACAATTGCAAAGGTCGCTTTACATTGTGATATCATTGTACATTTGCGATCCACAAAGCCGATACTTCTACAGCCACCAGGAAAGTATTTGTGTCTAAAACGAAAATATAACTGATAAACTCGAGTACTGAGCACAAACCCCGGGGGAATGAACAGTGACGTATACAGTGTATTATAATGAGGGTCTTTCACTCGCTCCTATATCTGGACAGGTGTTAAGTTAGAGAAAGTCAGTGGATGCCTTCAACCCAGAGTGGTGGGTTGTAATCTACAACAGAACGACATACAATAGAAAACAATTTGCATTACAAACCCACATTCTTTTTCTCTGTGCAGAACGAGTAGTGCTCTGTTTCACAGCGCCTGGGAGGGGTGTGAGAACATGGGTTCGATCCCCGCTCAGTCTGTGTGGAGTTTGCATGTTCTCCCTGTTTCTGCGTGGGTTTCCTCCCACAGTCCAAAGACATGCTGTTCAGGTTCTCTCATAGTGTGTGAGTGACCGAGAGAGTGTGCTCCACTGATGTATGGATGAGTGACCCAGTGTAAGTAGTGTATCTAGCAGTGTAAGTCACCTTGGTGAATAAGGTGTGTGGGCTGATAACACTACATGGAGTTCATTGGAAGTCGCTTTGGAGAAAAGTGTCTGCTAAATAAATAAATGTACATGTCAGCTCTCTCCCAGGGTTATTGGGCTCACCTTGCATGTTCACTGCTACAAAATGATGGCTCCTTCATGTGGTCTGTGAAGCAGTATGACAGATTCTGTGGCAAAGGCCTTTAGGTGACGTGGCATTCATTTCTAGCTGCTGTGCAAAATCTTAATGCAAGTTGCCCTAGATCTGATGGTTTATTAAACAAAAACGATAACACAGGGCAGACTATCATATGGATGATGAATGTCTCTGCTGTTACCTTGTTATTTGTGCAGTGGGGTCGTCCAGGCCATGTACAGCACGTCGTCGTGAGAGCCCTTACCGGAGGAGCGGTAAACTGTACTCTTACCACAGATTGTGAGAACATGATTCTGAAAGTTCATCTCAGATTGAATGGGATATCTCCATGTGGCTGTGCTGTCATCACCTGAAGGACAGCTTTTTGGGTTTCTGAAATGGGTTAGAGTGTTTGCCTTCAACTTTGAATTGTGTCTCATGTTCTTGCATGTAATTTCTGCTTTGTCATGAAGACACATGTAAGTGAGTCCATTCTTTTGGTGGAATCTCTGGCACCTTGAGGGAAAAAGTGTTTTGCCAAAAACATGCAGTGTCCGAAGCTGCTTGTCTCAAGCGGGGTCGCAGCAGGCTGGAGCCTAGCCCGGAGGTGCAGGAGGAGGAGGGGACACACCCAGGGAGGGACACCAGTCCGTCACAAGGCATCCCAAACAGGACTCGAACCCCAGACCTGCCAGAGAGCAGGACCAGGCGAAACCCGCTGTGCCATCCCCCCCCCCACAAACACATGCACAATAAAATAACAGTACTGTGAAACACCCACGACATGTGTTATTTTTTATCCTTTGTCATGGATGATTTATCCAATAAAGGCCTACATTCACCCCCTTCTCCGTTTCGCAACGGAAGCTTCACGTCAGTTCCATTAGGTGGCGCTACACACCGCATCGCGGCATGTACCCTTTACCCTACGTTACATTTTTCCCTCGATATTCACTTCCTAGCTGATATCGAGCTGCAGATTGGGTAACCGTGTGTTTCGTTTGATATATGCGCGTTACTCAAAACAATATCCCAATCAAAAGTGGGGGAAAATATTAAATATTTTACTGTTACCGCTGATATTCGGTAGCAAGTTAGAGTAAGCGTTCGTAGATTTCGACATACGAACTGCCTCCTGAGTCCTGTGTAATGCGGTCTCAAACACAACAAAAATGTGCTACATACTGATAATACATATTTTTATTTTTCCTTACTTTTTACATAAAATCTGGATACAGTCCAACGAAAATGAATGAGAGAGCGAAGACAATTTTAAGAAACACAAAGCGTTAAATAATGGCATCGTTCCAGAGAAGTTACGTTTCTCCTTTCACCCGGAAACACATCATATGGCGCTTTAACGCAGTCCCATAGACACACATAGAAAAGCCCAACACGATGATAACGTTTCCGCCGCAACGGTAACGTCGTCCGCCATGTTGGAAAAATTATTCACGCTTGTAAACAAAAGCACAAAGCTTTGGATGACCTCAACCACTCTCCTAAAAAGTCTCATTTTGGGCAATTCGCAACCGATTTCCATGTAGCTTATTTTAAAGCTAAATATATTTTCCATCAAACCAGACATGTAATATTAGACAAAGCCCAAACAATGCCAGAAAGTTTACTTATGTATATATACAATATTGAATATTGGTACCTAGGCATTGGGCAGCATGGGCTACTGTATATAGGTTACTGTCAGTACTGAAATAAAATTTTTGAAATGTCGAATTCTGTGTGTATGTGTGTGTTTCTTCAAACGTGATAAAATTTAACCTATATTTTGCATTAACTGATGTGCTTGAGTTTGTGGAAAGATTCTACACGGTCCCATGTCTGACCTACCTGTTTCTCATATTAAGAGCTTCCTATGCATAATTAACAGAGCAGAGACATTCATGGAGTCTGTTAATATACAACTGTGATTTCCTTACAATTTGAACCTGTATAATTAAAAAAAAAAATACTATAATCTCAGCATTCTATTATTATAGGCATACATAAAAGATGGTATCTGACCGCCAAAGAGAATTAATTAAATGTTTGCTGCTCAATGTATATGCCATTTTTTCATATGGAATATTTTGGTCAAAAAATTTTTAATTGAATTGAACTGAATGGAGAATATTTTCAGGTCTGTAAAGAAATGGACAATATCTAGTATAAAAATGTATAACTTCATTATGTTACTGGTGAAACTATAGAAATATCTTAACTGTCTGGGAATTCATATGGATGAGCAGTTATCATGAACAAAACCTAATGAAATTAAGGCAAAACAGATTTAAAAAATTGTTGCTTTGAATTTAAAAGAAAAAAAAAAACCCTTTGCAATGAAATACTTTATTATAAATTTGCTCAAAGTGGATTCAGGATGCACCTCTCCTTTGGCAGGGCAACCTAAGTCAGTCAACAGAAAATATTCTGGCTATAATTTGAGTCATAATTTGGATGATATAAAAATTTGACAAGACAAGCTTTCTTGATATAAACAATGTCTGGACTTGGCTTGTTTACTCACTTACTAGGAATATAAATTCCCCCTTAAAACTTTTTTTACACCACAAATCTGAAGTACTCACTTGTTAAATGAGAAGCTTTTTTTTTGCCTGTTGTATTTGTTTCTGTAATTGGTACAGTTAAACGCGTAGCATTCCGCGTAGCATTTGACAACTGCATTTTTCCAATATGGCGTCCCGGTGGAACCTTCCATGACGCAAGAGCCAATCTATGTATATCTCTTCACAGTTCTATGCGAAGCTAACAACTGGAAGGGATGCAGAGCGTGTGCCGGATGTATCATTTAACCCGGAAGTGCAGATGGGCCTTTAATACATGTGTAGGAAGTTGATTTTCACTGTTAGTTTATGGTGGTGATAATGGCGGTTGATGCGAAGTCTAGAACAAAACGATACGAAAAGTTGGATTTTCTGGGCGAGGGTCAGGTAACATGCGAGTGCTGACGGTTTCGTTAACGGTCGGAAACGATAGATAGATACTGGAGTCTGCTGGCTATTTTTTAAATCAACATTGATTGATGATTGATTGTCATTCGCATCACTCATCAGTGACAGTCTCAGTCTTCTTCTTCGTTCTTGTATCTATCGATGTGTTGATTCTAGCTTCTATTTTGAATAATTGATTCGCCAGATGTGACACTGGTTTCCTACAGAAGTGATTGTTTTAGTGTTTATCTTCTTGCAGAAAATTCAACTGCTACTAAATGTAAAAGTATTACATCTTTTCTCCTCAGTTTGCCACAGTATACAAAGCCAGAGATAAGACTACAAATACCATAGTTGCTATTAAGAAGGTAATTCTTGTCCTCTGTATTTATGCACCTTAACTTCTGTGTCTTTGGTGTTGTATTTACTAAGCATTCTAATTTTATTTAAGACTGTGCATTTAGACAGATCATTACATTTTCATGAGTCATTCTGGGGATAAAATCTTTGTTGTGCAATTAAAATGACAACACACACGCTGCAAGGATTAAGGAAATCATTCGTGTGTGTGCAGATGTTTTTTCCACACATATTCACTTTCCATTGTTCACTGAGTTATTGTTGAAGGAAATGAGCAGCATTGTCAGTACAGATGACCTTTTTATTTTGGTTGTATTTGCAGATCAAAGTTGGTCACAGAACAGAGGCCAAGGATGGTAAGTGCTGCTTGATAGTTTAAGTTTTGCAATCACTTAGCAGGTGGTGTGGTGGTTTTGTCATTTGCCCACCTGTCAGGTTGAGAGGTAACTACTGCAGTTCAGCTGTGCTAGTTAACAAATACAGATCAAGTAGTTGTGTAATTCATTGGTTAAGAACTTTGCATACTTAGTTGTTAAAATAGGTAGAAAATGCGTTTAAATCAAGTTTACTGCATTTGTTCATACGGTGGGTACACTGTCCTGGTGGATGCGTAGTCCTTTTTTTTTTTTTTTGTATCCTTATCAGGACTGCACTGGTTTTTAACTTACCTAATGTTTCTTTCAGGCATTAACAGAACAGCCCTTCGAGAAATCAAGTTGCTGCAAGAACTAAGTCACCCCAACATAATAGGAGTAAGCTTCATATGAATATGAAATGAGAATGTCAGTCTATACCCTCTGAATGTCTAAGTTCCTTAAACATATATTCAATACACTTTTTGTTCTGTAGTGCAGTCCCAGAAGTGGTTTACTGTGTTTATAGCATGATGTGTTTTTGGTCTTTGTAATTAGCCAGCTGAACTGGTATAATGTGGTCACGTCTTCCTGTAAAATACTCTTATTGCTGGGATAATGATTGCAGGTGGAAATGAAACTAGTATAATCTATGTGTAACAGCCTGCAAGTCACATTTCTGCTAGTGTGAAAATTTACATTTATTCATTTAGCAGATGCTTTCCTTCAACATGATGTGCAATTCACAGTAAAAAAAAAGGAAAATTTTGCTACAGACAGGAAGCTTTAGATACAAAGTCACAACTGTAACAGCGCAGTATACTGCCTGTAATTCAGACAGGAAATACAAAAGGGATTGGGGAAGATGATGTAATGCAAATTTATGGTGCAGTTAGGCATCAGAAGAGAAGTGGGTCCAAATTAGTTACTGTCTGAGCTGTAGCAGAAAAATTTGACTTTAGTCCCCTTGTGAGCCAGACTACCAAACAGATATATAAAGGAGTGTAGCTGCTGGGGAATAGGTAGTGAATAAAGGCCAAAATTGCGAAAAATTGAGTTCTCTTCCAAAGCCTGCATAGTTATTTAATCTTGCTGTTTTTAATAGTACGGTATTATTACTGAGCTGCATATTTCTACTTATTTATTTTTATGAGTTGTTCTTTTTCACACAGTAGTCAAGTATCGCAGTGGTCATTTAATCCCTTTGTCAGTACATTTCATGGTGAAAGAATTGTTATGCTGACATTTAGCAAGAATATGGTTATTTCATATGAAAGTTAGAGATTACACCTGGACTGTTGGTAGTATAATGATTAGAGCTGCTGCCTAGGGACCCAAAGGTTGCAGGTTTGAATCCTACCACTAGTGCCCTTGAGCAGGGTATTTATCCTAACTTGCTCCAGTAAAAATTACATAGCTATACAAGTGGGTAAATTGTAGGTAGATTAACATTGTAAGTCGCTTTGGAGAAAAGCATCAACTAAATTAATAACTGTAAATGATTAGTTATTTACAGTATTTTATTTTAAAGTTATTTTAAATGTCATATGATTGTGTACATGTTTTTCTTCTCTAAGCTCCTGGATGCATTTGGACACAAATCCAACATCAGTTTGGTGTTTGACTACATGGAGACGGATCTCGAGGTAGGATGTTGCCATGCGATTGGATTTCTTGTGGGTCATGTGGTTCTGTCGAATTAGACAGCTCATCTTTTAACCTCAACCATTTGCTTTCATTACTTTCTCTTTTTCTGATTTGCTTTTAAGCTTAATTTCTGTGGCAATCAACAGTCTGTTATATTTGTTGGAAGTGTTTCTGAACCAGTGAGTGTAGCCTGTGGAGATCTTTGTAGACAGTGTACATGGGTTTCAGAGTTAAACGCAGGAGGGAGGGTACAGTAATGCCATTTGTTGGAAGTCAGTGATGACTTCTGCCATTTTTTTTTTTTTCTTTTTTCAGCTTTCCTGAAAAACAAAGCACAACTTGAGATGATTACTTTAAGTTTGGGAACCGAAATGGTTCTTATGGTATTATGAAACCGTCTGTACCATACTCGTGGTTTGTACTTTTGGGAGCCAAACTGATACAGGAACAGCAGCTGAGGAAAACGTAAGACATGGATCAGGAGCTTTAGTTTCAGAAAATACATAATTTATTCAAGTTGCCAGCCATGGATTTACATGATTGCTTCAGTGACAATTGGAGAGCAGTTTTCAAGATTCTGAGGGCTGCTATAACTGCCTGCCTATGTATATACGGTATTGTTGGTTATTACAAGATTGGTTAGGTTACATTGTTTGTTTATTTTTAACTGTCAAAGGTCAGCTGTTCTGCTGCTTTGGTTTTTATGGTTTTTCTGTTAATGGTATTACTGTTCAGGCCTCTTAACTTCACATTGACATTCCTGCTTGAATGACCCAACACAGCTGACAAGTTACAGGTTCATTCTATTAAATGGCGCTTGTAGAGGGAGTACATTTAGAATATGCTGTAAACTAGTTAAGCAACCAATGGATTACATTGGATGCCTATTTTGTTGTGTAAAAACGTTTTCCAATCCTTTCATACTGTTTAAGATAAATTAATAATAGTAAATAAGCCTGTATGGCTTGCCTATAAGTCTGTGTCCCATCTCTTCCAGGTGATCATTAAAGACACGAGCCTGGTGCTGACACCAGCTAACATCAAGGCTTACATCTTGATGACTCTACAGGGTCTGGAGTACATGCATCAACACTGGATATTACACAGGGTGAGTTGGGGGTGCATATCTGATCCCAGATTATCCCAAGTAAACAGTCCTTCCCACAGGGAGCTTTAGATGCAACCACCTTTGTTCATGGCTAAATAAATGACAATGCTAAATGTTCTTTGGGAGTGGTGCCTCTGTGTCAAGGTTGTATGTCATTTATATCCTCAGTTTCTAGGTTTCTTTCTGTATATGTTATATGTATGCTCATATGTCAGTGTGCAGTTTGCATTATTTAGTATGTTTTACCATTGATTTGATAAGATTTAATACAGTTTCTGTAGGTTGTTCATTCTTAAGAGTGAAATGTTTTTCTTCTGTTTAATCCTTTTGTTTGGCCTGTGCAGTTTTTTAAGATTAAGTTTCTGGAAAACTCTTCCTACTTTGGACTTGCTGTCAGATCTCATTAATTCTGTTGTACTACTGTTGTTCCCCAAACAAAAAGCCATGATTTGTGACAAACAGCAGACTGAAGTAATGTTTTATGGTTGTCAGACCAGCATGGCAAGAGTGTCATAAATATAAACTCTATAGAGACAATGGCTGTCCCAGCTGCAGGGACTCCCTGTGGCTTTGCTGCCTCCAAAGTGATTCAACGTGTTCACATGACACAAAATAGTCTTTACCAAACCCAGTGTAGGAACGCTGATTCAGTTTAAGAAGTCTTCCAAAATACCCTTTGAATCCTTTGTCTCTGTGTAATCCAGATGAGAAATTCAGACTCCAGCAGTTAGGAAAATGGGCAAAATCAGTGCCAATTTATAGATGCATGTTAGAGGGACTGAACTTCAAGGGCTTCTTTAAGTGATTTAAAGGGAGTGGTAAAATCCCAAAAGTTTTTTTTTTTTTTTTTTTTTTTTTTAATATATATATATAAAGTATGTATCCGTTCACAAACCACATTTATCGTGAACCCGTTCAATGGGGCAGGTGGTGGTAGGGGTGTTAAGTGTCTGTCTGCTTGCATTAGAATTGATGTGTCTTAGGAACAAAGACAAGGCTTTTCTCCTTAATCCTTAAACGGTTGTTTTGTTTCCTTCAAGGACTTGAAGCCCAATAACCTTCTGCTGGATGAGAACGGGGTTCTAAAGCTTGCTGACTTTGGTCTGGCAAAAGCATTTGGAAGCCCAAACCGTGTTTATACACATCAGGTTGTTACAAGGTACTCTTGTGCCGAAAACTGTAAAGTGTATTAAAGTGACTCTAAACTTCAAGATTATTTCCTTTATTAAGTGCTGGAAGAAAAGATGGACTTCCAGATATAGGGGATTGCTAGTTCCCAAGAAAACTACAGATTGCAGACATGTTATTTGTGAGAAATGCTAATCCACCAGACTGAAAAAAGTTCTCTCTTTGTCTCTCAGGTGGTATCGGTCCCCTGAGCTGCTCTTTGGGGCCAGGATGTACGGAGTTGGTGTCGACATGTGGGCTGTTGGGTGTATCCTTGCAGAGCTACTGCTCAGGGTATTGTTTGGAGTACTCATGTTGGATGTAGGCTAGTGTTACAGACTGTCGGATAACCCATCCGATTAGTGCAGAAGAACCAAATAAAGAAAGCTGTGTAAGAACATTAATACCTAACTGGTACCATTAATTTTATGGTAACTCTGGAGTGCCAGTACTAACATATTCTGTCTTGTACTCCATGGTTTTATCAGGTTTTTCAATATAAATTGGTCCGTAATTATACCTGAAAAAGTACTTAATTTAAATTTATTGATTTAGCAGATGCTTTTCTCCGAAGTCCTGTACAGCTTGGGGGGGGGGGTGACATTTCACCAACTGATTGAGGAACCAATGCAGACACACAATTCTTGAAGTACAGTCAATTAGTTCAATACAACCAGTTTTTGGCGGCATACATTAAATAGTATGTAGGTAGTTTGTAGGGACAGCTGGTAGCATAGTAGTTACAGCTACTGCCTTTGGATCCAAAGGTTGCAGGTTTGATCCCTAAATCCACCTGTAGTACTCTTGAGCAAAGTACTTACCCTAAATTGCTCCAGAAAAAAAAAAAAATTACCCAGCTGTATAAAGGGGTAAATAATTGTAAATAGCTTAATGTTGTAAGTCACTTTGGCGAAAACAGTCAGCTAAATGTAAGCATGTGCAACATTCCTGATGGCCAAACGTGTAACGTGCAAATAGACTAAGCTGAATACTGTATAATTGATGGGGAATATGGAGATGTTTTTTCTTTATTAAATTTAATGGATGATCGAAGTGTTTAAATTTTAATTTAATTAATTTAATGTAATGCACAAATTGTATTTTCTCTGAGACGTGTGTTGCTTTGGAGAAAAGCGTCTGCTAAATGAATAAATGTAAATTCTCCCGCTGACATTTGATATGTATAACAATTCTAATGAACTCTGGAATATCTGGATACCCTTCTGGAAGTTATTAGAAAGTTCTATATGATGATGTGTGTGACAAATTGTAACCTTTTGACTTTGAACCCTTTCTCTATGTATGTGGAGATATTTGCAATTTTTCAGTCTCTCTACCTTTGTGCTGTTGTGACCCTGTGCTGTTCATAAAACCAATTTTAAAGAATAATGCATTTAACAAATAATGTAGCATGAGGTTATGGAGGTAAAGGTTGGTCCAAAAGAGATGTGTTTTCTGAAACCATGCTTGCATTTTGAGAGGGATTCACCATTTGTGAGAGAGGGCACTCATTCCACCACATTGGAGCCACAACCAAAATGCTTGGGAAAGTAAACTTAAATTGTAATGTACCTGAGGATAAATGCATTGAAATATTAAATGATGAATAATTGACACTATTTCAGTTAATACACGCATTGATAATAAAGACTAGAAACAAAACAATTTAGGAAGCAAGGTTGCTTATTGTGTAGCTTGGTTTTACCTCGAATACACATTGTTCTCTTGGAAAGAAAAGGCAGATTCAAAGCATCCTGCCTACAGTTCTACTAAAACAGGGAAGGGGTAGTAGCACAAATATGAATACTGACATAATGGTCATGAAGTTTAATATGTTAATGAAATGATAATTATTTATTTATGAAAGTCAGTAGAATAAAATGTAATGATCAAAACATTCATTATAAATTTCCAGTGCTTCTCTGGCCTTGGTGAAGACACAAGTTATGGACTGCTCAAAAACCATACAAGTTATGCTAAAAAAAATAAAATTACCCTTTTGTTTTTGAACTAGGTACCATTCCTCCCTGGAGATTCTGATCTGGATCAACTGACAAAAATATTTGAGGCTTTGGGCACACCAACAGAAGAAACTTGGCCTGTAAGAACATTATCTTAGTGTTTTTGTATCAACTCCGTAGACCATACTGATTGTAAAATAGTGTGTCATCATCGTAATGTGCAGAGAAAAGGTCAATGAGTGTGTGTCTATACATATAGACACTCAAGTTGTACTCTGTAAAATGAGAGATTAGGAATATCAGGAAATGATTGTTTTTGAGCTTACGAACACGCAGTGATCCCTCTGTCTTCAGGGCTTGACCAGCCTTCCGGACTATGTGTCTTTCAAACTGTTCCCTGGTACGCCGCTGGAGAACATTTTCAGCGCTGCCAGTGATGACCTGCTGGAGCTGCTGCGTGGCCTGTTCACCTTTAACCCCTGCACACGCATCACAGCTACACAGGTCAGCGAATGTCCTCAGTCGTTCTCTGCATCCTCTAACCCACGGGGGAAATTCCACAGACTCCCTGCTGTTACTTGTAATTGTCCCCCGCCCCGAGGGCAGGAGTCCGATGTTATAGCCTCCCTTCCATAAACAGGGTTGACCTCTTCCAAAACATCTTTTCTTGGTGAATTGATTCCTTACGAGCTGTCCTCCCAACAGCAGGGGTTTTGCCGTCTCTGCAGAAATGCAGTAATGTCCTGCTCCAATCGCTCTGTTACACATCAGGCCCTGATGAGATGTTCATTGTGGATTTTTTTTGGGACCGTATGAAACGAATTGTAGCAAATACTTTGAAGGAACTGTTTCAGTGATATATATAAAATGTTGCTCTCAGTTTAACTCATCCATTATTTAATGTTGAATGTACCATCATACCCAGTCTGTAATCTGCCATGGAAAATCTTTTTTTTTTTTCTTTTTTAAATGCTTTTTTATTTTAAGTGATTATATGCCATGTTTGTTTTAATCTGATTGTGTTCATTAACTGTTGTGTCAGTCTACTGGGAATTCTCAGAGAAGCATTCTTTATGCTGTGGGATTATATTCAGCCTTCAGCAGACCTGTTTTTGACATGTGAGGTCCTTTGGCAGAGTATTGAACTGACATTGAATTGTTTACAAATTCAAAAGCATAAGGGTTTTTTTATTTCAACATTCCAGTCTCACTCCTGTGTAAGAGACTAAATTTGCCCATCCATAGCCATCAAACTTCACACAGATTATACCTCCTGGCCATCTCCAAGGCATGGCGCATTTTTTGAGCTCCACTTGACTTAAAACTGACCTGAATTGTCAGAACTCTGTAGTGTAGTGAATTCTCCGCTAAGACTGAGGACAGGCAATGCTGTATATCATGCCATCTGTTCAGAATAAGTAGAACTAATATATGATCTAGAAACTATTTGCAGCTGGAGCTTGATCAGTAACATCCCTCACTTTCAGCAAGGCTTCTTGCCAGCCTACACATCTGAAAGTGCTGACTAGCCAAAACGTGCAGTTCTCTAGGGAGCAATGGACATGCAGTAGATGTCATGTTGCAGCCTGCCACTGATGCTTCCTGTTACCAAATCTTCCTCCCTTCTGTAACCTGACCCTGCTTTTTTTGGCCTAGTAAGATAACAAGTAATTTTTCATTGTTATACCTGTCAGCGGTTTAGAAAAGAATGCAGATGAAATGCTATTTCTTTCCACATCTTTCACATTGTTTCATTAGAAAAGTTGTGGAAAGAAAACTGGAGGAGATTTCATTAAAAAACCAAATTCAGCATTGTTTCATTTTATTGTAACAGTAAGCAGAAGGCAGTAACTGACATTTGGATATAATTTTATTATTCATGCCGCGTCAATGACTTGACACATGTGCATCTTTAACTTCTTAAAGAAACTTGTGTGTTCTGAACTGATTTATTTCTTTTCATAGGCCTTGAAGAAGAGCTATTTCAGCAACAGACCTGGCCCTACTCCTGGTCCCCAGCTGCCCCGGCCCAACTCTTCCATCGAGGCCTTGAAGGAGAAGGAGAACCTTATCATTGGCGTGAAGAGGAAACGAGATGCTATACAACAGGGTAAATCAAACTCTCTCAAACATTTGTTCCACTCCCTCGGGAGACTAATGATAGCATTCGCAGCACCAGCTGCTTTGGAGTCTGCGGTACAGGTATGCAAGTGTAAATATGACTGCTAATTACTGCATTTTAGGTATAGTACTACTCTTTATAGTTGCATACAATCTGCATGCCTCAGATTTTGTGAGCACAAAGTTCAAATTATAAATACTGTATAGCAAAGTCAAGGCTTTAATTTAGTTCTGGGGTTAACATGAAAAGGGTCCACAAATGGTAGTGTCTTTTTTTAACATCAGTTTTCTGGGAGGAGTGCTACAGTTGTCCTCCAGTCTGTTTGTAGTGTAAAGTCTGCTTTTTAAGGTCAGATGTTGTATTTTGCATATTATAATTTGGGAACTTTCTGCCTTGGTGACAAAGTCAAAATAAGTCAGTGTTCAAAAAAACTATTTGTGTGTGTTACCTGGTTGAATGCTCCCAAATATTAAATATTTTTTTGAAATCTTTTTTAAAAATTTTAAAGTAAGTAGTGTAGCAAGTAGTTCTGTTTTCACTGAGCCTGGCTAGTGCAAGACAATGTGGATCCAGTCCCTATTCAGTCTGTGTGGAGTTTGCGTGGTTTCCCTCCCAGTCCAGACTTCTTTTGAATTTGTTACATTAAATTGCCCATTGCGTGTGGGGAAAATGTGTGTACCTCTAGAGTGATTTGACTGTAGGTAGTGTATTGTAGTATGTCTAATATTGTAAACCATGTTGGATAAAAAGTGTCAGCTAAGAACTGCAAAGTATTCATTGAAGTTAACTTGTTGCAGAGCCAAGCAAATCCACACTTTATGAATGGGTGTTGTTACACACCCACCCACTAATTAAGGAGCTATCTTTGGCGTGATGGTCAAATGGTTGTATTTAAACTGCAAAAATTTGTGGGGAATGTTTATGGTGGCAAAAAGACACCCAGATGGGAAAGGGTCCAGGAACCAGAACAGAATACAATCTGTTGTAAGACCAAATAAGCCTATGATTTCTTTTTGTTTCCACAGGTACCTTGAAGAAGAAATTGATTTTCTGAGGAGTGCAGCTTGGTGTGGAGAAACAGTTACTGTAGTGGAATTCCATCTCAAGGACTAGCGCTGATAAAATACCATCCCCCCTCATAGCTCTGATGCCCCACCAGTGACTCTAGAGCAAGAAATTGTCGTTAGAGAAAATTTTTTGGTCAAATTATTGATTTAATTTAAATTAATTTTTTTAAGTGTTTTTGTATATAATTTAGGTGAATAAATTTAAGTGCAGTATTTCAGCTCAGTATCATTTATGACTTTCAGTAGCTCTCTGTACCATTGTGAGACAATTAATATGACCAGCTGGTATCCTATAAGACCATCTCCTCAGCCAGCATGGGGGACAGCTTGTGCCCTTGGGTGCTGAGGGCTGCAGGATTGTTTGAGTTACTCCTGCCAGAAACTATTCGCCAATTACACTTGTGAGGTGATAAGAATACAAGCAATCTATTGTGCTCTGTAGCTGTGTAGTTCCTGCAGAAGTCTGAATACTGATGCAGTAATGTCTTGTGGATGAGGGGAAAAAGTATGTCTTAGTTAAAGGCTAGATGAGAAACAGCATAAAATATGTTAGTCTTATGAATTTTTCATGTTAATGGCTGATGAAATATTGGTGCTGTGTGTAGGAAAAGAGAATGACAGTGTCTGGGACCACTTTCAGTTATGGCATTGCCCAGAGCAGTTCTTGTGCTGGTAAACAAGGCTTGTTTCTTCAAGAACAGCATGGTAACAGCATTTTAACTAATTACACTCACATCCACAAATCACCACAAAGAATACTGTTTCCTGGCTAAATGGTTTCAGCAGTTGTCTGCTACGGGAACCTCATATTGTTCCAGAATTCCAGGCTGGAACAATAAATCTTGGGCCTTTTGACTCCTGGTCCTCTTCCCCACTTGCTCTGGTGTGCTAGTCAAACACAAGATCGGAGGATCGAAAGTCATGTCATCGCTATGGGTTTCCGAAATGGATCTGGAAGGGCTGCCACATATTAGAGCCATTTATTTTGAACCAGAAGGTACTGTGACAAAACTGCTTGTCACGTGTAAACCTGATTTTATAAGGGAAGTTTCAACATGTTGAGGCCAGTGACCAGCATTTTGTTTGTAAAGCAATAGTCCCCCTGCCTTAATATCAGAAAGTGCCTTGAAAAAAATGTATGATAAAACTAGTGAAACATACAGAGAATGGCTGTTTGTTACTACATGCAAACAAATGCCTTTTTGTATGTTTCATGGTGCAGCATGCTTGTGGAAAATCCCCCCCCGACAGTCTGGAGTTAGAGCTGAGAAGTTGTCAGGGGATGGGGAAAGTAACAGCAGCTTGCGAAGAACAAAAAAAGCAGTTTCACTGTCTTGTGCTGGCAAAGAGCTACTCTTCTAAAATGGCTTCCTACTCTTTCCCCACTTACTGCATTACTTAGCCACTGTTTTACCCAGAACAACTGAAAACGTTGCTCAATGTGATAGGCTACTTGTGGCTATGGTCTAATGCAATTCCCTGTGAAAGACTAAAGTTTTAACCTTTAGGGGACTTTGCATCCTTGTCCATGTTGTCTGAACTGGTTCCCACAAAAACTTCAGCTGTTTCTTAGCGACAGTACAGAGTGTAGCTTTTTACAATACATGATTCTGTCAGTAATGAAGAAATACAGCACATTTATTTCTACAAAGAGTAATAATACCACAGTAACTTCTTCCATGTTGAGAGTGTATTCATTTACAGCTTCTCTAAGCTAAGCTTTGATGTTTGTCTGGTTGACATGTTTAAATACAGGAATTTTGCACATTTAAACACAGGACATGCAGTAGGCTTACACTGTACATCAACTTCTCATTCTCTTCAGGCACTTTAGTGGTGAAGTGTTTTATTTAATATTGAGAATGAGCCATTAAGACCTCAAACTTGGACCTTATGCTCTGCGCTGAAAGTAATTGAGATGACACACACACACGCACACTATAGGACAATGTGTATTTGTAAGAACAGTAAGCAAGGAAACTATACTTATATCTAACATTTTTGATTGTGCTCATATTTATTGCATATTCAGCATCTGTTTTGTTCGAACGGAAGCGGTTTGCGGGGTAATCATATCTCCCGACAGCTCTCTTCTGCCCACTATGTCCCCTTTAACTCAGATTTAAAATAATTAAATTGTGGAGATGGATGTCTCAGTCTCCGAGGGCTGTTGGATTCGCCACTCCAGATGGATCAATAAAAAGTGTCCCACATTCTACTCTGGCAACAACACAAGCGCTTTTGCGTTAAAATGGATCAATAATGCTCCCAAAATAGACAGTAACGCTTCGTTAACTGTGTTTGTGAGGTACTTTCATAAACGACCACAGCTTCCTACATTATTCTGTATTATCTCGAAACTCGTTTAGCTGGGAAGTCCTGCCCGGTGAGCGCGAGCAACGTGACGGCAGCGGAAGTGGCCGAAAGAAAGTGGAAAACCGTTCAGACGGAAAAGGCGGAGAGGCAGGACACAGGAGATCGTCGTGGAGCAGCAGAGACCTCCTTCGGAGAGCGTCTGCTTGTGCTCTTTTCGCTGGATGTCGGACAGGGTGTCTGCTTGAGCCCTAGTAGTATCACCTACTTACTACTGTACCTTCCGAGAGCGCGATCACCTCCCACCTGGCCAGAGACTCGGAAGGAAAAACCATCCACCTTCTTCTGCCAGAAATAAGAAATCGTCTACCTTCTCTCCTCGAGTCGAAGGCAGCGAGAGGGAGATCATCTACCCGGCTGACAGAGAAAGAAAGGGAATTATCACCTCCTGAAAGAGAGGGGGGAGGAGATCATCAACCTCAGGGAAGAAATGCTCCAACTTCTGCTGATAGAGAGAAGCAGAAGGACACATTTACCTCTGCCTGAAAAGACAGTGTGAGAGAGAGGGAGTAGCTTAAGGTTGCTCTCCGTACACAGAAGAGAGAGAGAGAGAGAGAGAATCGTTCCCTCTTCAAAGCCATCAGCTGAATGTAGCCGGAGACTAGAGACACCGCGCACGTCCAGTCCGTTTGTTTCTCATGCGCTGCGCAGACACGCGGGCAGCTCCAACATCATCATGTGCACCCCTCCGTGCTGCTTCTCGCAGGTACGTGTCCACCTGACATCGCTCTTTCGTCTCGCCCCCTCCACACACACACACACACACACACACACACACGTTTGGGAATCGCTGCTTCGGCTCGCTTCCCTTCACTCAGCGCTCACACTTTTCTCGGCGCGGTGAATATGAGCTGTGTACAGTTCGTCTCGCGCTCCGGAAACGGCTCGCGGCTCTGCCGCATCGAGCTCGGCGCGAGCCGAGTCCGAGTTGCCCAGTAAATGACGGGAAATGTGCGAACTGCGCTGGAGGACGTATCCAGCAGTATAAAATACGGTATATATTGAGCACAGAAAGTGTACTGTCGGCTTCAGCATGTTACACGCGTCGAGTACGGAATAACTGGTGTGTGTAGTGTGTCAGTCTCGTGTTGAGTATGAAACGAAACAAACGTGTGTCGCGTGTGAAAGTGAGCGGTGGACGGACGGTGGGAGCCGAGGCGCCACAGAAGCTCTTTGTTCGCGGGGCTGCTCTTCAGCACCGTTTTCCCCCACTACTAGTTTATATCCATGACCATGAAGCGCTTAGTTTATTATTGAGGAACGGAGTCCCACGGACAACAACACTCACACTGTGTGTGTGACTGTCAGTCTGTGGGTCTGAGGGGGTTTGAGCCCCCCCCGGGCCGGGCCCCCACTGTAATAAAATTCCGCCATCAGGTATATCTTATTTACGTTTACGAGGAGTCAGAAGAAAGTATCCGCAATATTAAAATTCTGCTCAAAATTATTGCGGATACTTTGACTTCCCATTTAACAGACGCCTTTGCTCCAAAGCGACGTAGAAGTACAGCTGATTCCTAAGGTGACTTACAGTGATGGATATATTAATATTTCACAAAACTTCCTGCAGTCATTCACAAAGAATCTGTACAGTAGAGTAATGTAAAACACACACACCGCAGTTCAGTCACCAGTTAACCTGAAACCTATGTCTTGTCTGGACTGAGGAGAAACCCAGGCGAAAAAAAAGGAGGACATGTCCAATCGCACTGTTCAGGCGCTGTAAGACACAAGCGCTATCTTATGTAACACGTATCTTTGCCCATGGACAAGGCAGGTTTCACCCGGCTGGGCTCGCGTCTCCGCTGACCCTACAGACAATGGGCTCAGCCGCAACTTCGCTGCAACCGCTAGTGTGGTGCGTGTGGTGTGTTATTAATCCGGTTTTGCACAACTTGTTTGAAACCACAGGATCCAAAACCACCAGAATGAGCCTGTTGACTCCTGAAAGCGGAGGTGTTTTTTTCGGTGGGGCAGTAGTTGCAGCAAGATGGGCGGAAGCATCGACAGTGATGCTAAGGCCTGTTCTGACTGCAGTTGAAATTACTTTGTGAGGCCTGCTCTCCATCACTGTGCTTCGTATCAGTATAGTGGAAACTTTCCGAGAACGACGTTGCTGGTACAGCCAGGGGGCGTAGTTATTAAGGGTATGGTTGGTGACCTAGATGTTGTACTGTACATTCAAGTGCCACTCTCGCTACTGCTGTAGTCCTCTTGCGAAAGGTACATTCCCAAGTTTCTCCTCTAAAATACCCAACTGCTTAACTGGGTCAATTGCTGTGAATCACTTTAGATAAATGCATCAGTTAAGCAATTAATAATAAATGTCAGCCTTCTCCCTGTTCCTGTGGAGACTAAAATAGTAAATAGTTTGCTTAGTTGTGCTAAGAACAAAAAGATGCTTGAGGGGGACATTTTGACTTTTATTTAACTTGCTGTCAAGTTAACAGAGATGATATAATCTTGAGTTTTCTGTCAGGAATGCCTTTTTTTTTTTTATAACTGTAATGGGAAATGTATGTAAGCAGCTGACTGACAGGAATTAGTTATTGGAGTTGGCTTCTTAACTCTGTGTCATGTTGCACAATGTAGCGATGTCTCTATTCAGTGGAGCCATTCGCTGTTTGTGGAATTTTTTTGTGTGTGTGTGTGTCAGTTAGCGGGTGGTCTTTTCACACTCTTGGCTGGGCCCGAAAGAGGGGCTGGTTGTTTGGATTAGATTAGCGTTGGAAACAGAACCCTGGAAGAGCAGTGGTTTGAACCGCTGACCATAGACAGGAGCCGTGCACACGTTATCTCCAAGTGCAACGGCGGAGTATTTCACAGTATTTCACTTAGCAACATTATTCAAATTTGCCTGGTTACTGCGGTAACTGTATGGACAAACACGAGCAGAAACGATTTTAAACTTTTTCCTGTTGGATAATTATGATGTTACTCAAGTTTTCCACTTAACTAAATGTGCATTTGTGAAATAATCCCCCCCCATTCCCCCAGTGTTGCCACACCTTCCCGAGAAACTCACTCTTCCATTGCTTTCTCTAGAGAGGCCTATGTGTCTCTGGCCCCTCATGCAGATGTCACAAGTATCTTGTTTCATGTGATCTATTGAGTATATCTGAAATATTTGTACCTTTTTAGCTTAGTAAACATGTAAGCCAGTCTCAGGGCTCCTTCTAATATACATGTACAGTCGAACATCCTGTTGGCGATAATTTCCTGTCAAACTTTACGGTGAACTTGTCCCTTGGGTTGAAATTTTTTCCATGGGATATACCGTAATCTATCATTAACATGTTTGGGATTTAGAAAAAGTCAGACTAGGTGTCATATTTCACCCAAGGCTTGCTTGATTACTTCCTAGTGGAATTCTTTTGAACCCAGTAAAGCAGCCCTCTGTTTTGATGAGTCATATGCCTGTTTCATTTACTCTGTACGCTCTGCATACAGGTGAAGGTCTGCAGGTTAATTGTACTGATGGGAATACGATTAAGATTTATGAATGAATTTATGAATTTATTAACTATATCATAATGTGCTTCAGGAGTTCTATGTATTATCCATAATATTCTTAACCTTGCTGTCACAGTTACTGAAATTGTACAATTATTTCACAAACTAAATCACTTTAATCTGCAAAGTAATAACGGCATATATTTTCTCTTTCATCCACTATAATTTTATATAATCCTATAGACCTCTTTTATAACTGACATAATCTGCTAATTGGAAATCAACCTCACAAGTCACCTTCCAGCTGCATTTGTAATCATTTAGATTATTTCAAAATGAAATTCCTTTTCATGTGCTATTTCTTATTTTGTACACCTCCCCCATAGAAGCATAGCGCAATCTATTGGACTGTGTAGCATCTTTACAGCTAAACTGAAAATCAAAGTGCTAAAATGTTCAATAGCTCTATTCCTCAGGTGTTCTTTTGGTGCCAAGAAGGGGAGAAGCCACTGAAAGCAGGATATAATAGTTCCATTTTGTCGTGTTTTGCTAGCTTTGAGTGGCCTGGTCGTATTGAATTTGAGAGAAAATGTCTTTGTACCACTGTGGTAAACACCAATCACTTCAGCCACAGCAATCCCTTAATTGTTTGCGAGAACTGAGGTCTACATTCCATCGTGTACTTGGTTATAGCCTGTCAGCTTTATGTCATTATTGAAACTCTTTCTGCACCACTGTTCAGTTTTGAGGTGGACTTGGAGTTATGTGGTGGCATCCTTAATTCAACAGATGTGTTTTTGGAGTATGGAATATGTTTAACTGAAGTAAGGTTTTCAATTTATGTGGGTATGGTCATTATTTTTGTCTTCCTCTCATCTTAACTGTATATGCTTTGCCTGAAACAAATCTGTGCATGACAACGTAGAGCAAATATGCGATAGTCATTATGAAAGCTGTACTTTGCGGTTTCATATGACTGGTCACCTTGCAAAACAAACATGAAATCTTATCGTTATCCCAGCAGACTATGCCAGGCCTATGTATTATTTTGTTCTGTCTAACGCCAGGCTTTCCCTGTGTTGGTGTTATTCATGCTGGTTTACATTTTTTCCATGGCTCCAGATTTGAAAGGACAAGCTTTCCGTGTTTTATGTTACGCTGTCTGCTTTTGGATTTACTTTCATTTTGTGGGCTGATATTATGAAGGTATCAGTACGGAAATTAAATGTTGCTTTCTTGGACAAGAATACATCACATGCCCAGCGGAACACCTCTCGACCTCTTGATTCACAGACGTTCTTGGGCTTCCTCATTCACTGGGCTGTTTTCGTTTGGAAAGGCCCCAGAGGAAACACCGTTGTTAGTCCCCATTTCCTCCAAACTTGGCCCTACCTTTGTAGGAGCATGCCAAGTAGAGTAAATGACAGTACAGTGATGGCTTTAAGTGGCTGGTCTCCACCCCAGATCACCAACTTGGACCGTATGCATTTGTTGTGAGGAGCTGCAATTCACACACCTACCTTCAGACCTTGCGCAAACTCTCACATAAGTGAACCAGCACTGACTCAGTTTTAATCCATATGCGTCAATGATTGCTTCTTGTGGATTACACATAGTCTCCATTTTAAAGTATTGATTTATGGGAGGAAGATGTGATGTAGGCAGCAAGGTTCCAAGTGTTTATTGGGCTGTTGATTTTTTTATGGGTTACTTTTTTTTTAAACTGGATTCATTTCTTCAAAGCTTTTTAGTTTATTGATAGATGGCTGCACTTAAGCAAAGCAGAAACGCTCAAACATTATCCTCAAAATGGTAATCACAATTTTTTACAAGTTTCTTCAGAAAGCTATACGTTTCAAATTCTAAGAATAAAATGGGTTTCTGACTGTTATTCAGCTGCTTTGAATTTGTCTAATGGTGAAATGCTCATTTATTTACAGTAACCTGCTGTTCCATAAACAGTGCTGCTTATCTCTGAGTTCTCATGTTGTGAGGAAATGTGGAAATCCTTCCAGGGAACTGTGGGTTTTGATGATGCCATATTCCATCACATGGTTTCCCTTACTTGTAGTGTATGACATCATCTTGCTCTCTGCTGGGCTGAAACACACTGGTCTGTAAAGAAGAAAATTGTCAGGGTTTCCTGGTCTTATCAGACATCTCTACACTGTGTGTGATATCAAGGTAGTCACAGCAGGTCTTTTTTTTATTTCTGGGTAAACGCACACAATCTGTGCGTGACTAATAATTGTGTACCAGCTGTGCAATTCTTCTGTTTATGATGACAGAGGGACATGTTTTGCAATTGGACAATAACAGAAATGTCAGATTTTGTTCTTTTGATTTTGAGTCTTTGAAGCATGGTTGCTTTGCATATCCATATATTTGTTTTGCAGAAGTTTTCTCTAAAGTGAACTATAGCTCAGAATAAACAAAAGTGCATTTCATATAGGAGTTTTAGATACAAATGCATGATTTTTATAGTGCAGATTGCCTGATCCCACCAGTTCACTGGAACACGTTACCCATCCAAAGGTAATTAGGTAGCAGGTGTACACACACACACACACACACACACACACACTGACTAAAACTGCTTGTCCCAAGCGGGGTCGCGGCGAGCCTGAGCCGGAGCCTAACCCGGCAACACAGGGCGCAAGGTTGCACAGGGAGGGGACACACCCAGGACGGGACGCCAGTCTATCACAAGGCACCTCAAGCAGGACTCGAACCCCAGACCCACCAGAGAGCGGGTCCCGGCCAAGCCCTTTGCACCAATGCGCCCCCCCAGGTAGCAGGTAGCGTTGGAGTAATTCACGAAGGTTTCAGTAGAGAGAATTTGATCAGAAAGAGATGGATTTTTGAGGCCCTTTTTGTATTTTGGGAGGAATTTGGCAGTTCTGAGGGACAGAAAACGCTCATTCCACCACATCAGGTGTAAAACTGAGAACGGATGGGTTTTAATGTAGGAACTCTTGTAAAGGGGGCAAGCAGGTGATCGGTGGTAGAGCAGCGCAGCACATCTTAGGATGCTTTGGTATTCTTTGTCTGTGGTGACACCTGGTGCTTCCCCATTACTGAAAATATATTCGCTGGAGAAAACCATAAGTTAGTGATGTTCGGACAAAACCGTTCTTATGTGGTGAAACGCAGCTGTGAGTTATGTTCCGACAGCCACTTGACTGCACTGTTTGTTCCAGCTTCATGAACAGCTGAAAAAGGCCAGAGGTGCGCTTCCTCTTTGCAGTCAGGCTTCTGTGTTGGCTGGGCTCTGTGCAATTTACACTTTGGTAAGCCGTTTGGTACAGCTAACGTTGACATTTCCAGATTGTTTTCACTTATTTTGGACACTTTTAAAACACGTAAAGATGGGTTCAAGTAATGACTTTTTAACTTATTTAATTGCTGATCAGTTATTTGATCCCTCACTCTAAGCAGTTGACCATGAATTATTAATTTAGTTAATCCAAACTGCTTAAGATGCTTACAGGTTTTAAAAGATTATATGTTAGTCTACTCCAACACCAGCTCCTTAAAAAAAAGTTACCCAGCTAAACCATGTCTAGACAGCCATCTCATGTCCCAAAACAATTGTCCTCGGTACATTTCATGTTGCTACTTCTGAAACTTCCCTCATCAGTTCTTTTATGTTACAGCAAGAGAGTCTCCGTAAAAAAAATTGGGGTGGAACTGTGTGCCATACTTGTGTCTATAATTAAAATGAAATGTGTTAGAGACATTATATTTACAAGCATAATTTATGCAGTTGTTTTCAGCAGCTGGTTCTGTAATCTGAATATTATGAAACATGATTCGTACCTTTAGAGAGAAGCTCCCTCCTAGAAAGTGGAATTTCCCTGTTCTAACATATTGTGTAGTGCTACTTAGTTAACAACAACAACATACAAACAAGGCTACAGTTCCCCCCATGTCAGACCTTATGCTTCTAATTTTAGCTCTTACTCAAGTAAACAGCATTATGTGTTCTATACTTTCTACAGTACTCTATGTATTTATATACAACAAAGTTATTGCAATTGTGAATCATTACTTTATATTCTGTTTTTCAGATCATGTTTCATTTCTGAATTCATAAAATCAGATTTACTGGTTATTCTTCAAAGTTTTCAGCTCTGTCAATTGAAAAAAAGAGCCTGTAAAATAATGTTTAAAGAGTTGTCTGTGACGATTCTCAATTATCCAGGTCATGGTATATGTAAAACAAAGCTAAAACAAAGGCAACTGGACTTGCATAAGTTTTCTTGAAAACGTTTCACCACTCATCCAAGTGGCTTCTTCAGTTCTAAAAGATTGATGGGGAGTTTAGGTTTTTAACATGGAACATCTGTGGGTGGAGCCCACTTGTTTAAAGAGTTGCAGGATGAGGTTTGAGTCCTGCTTGGGGTGCCTTGCTACGGATTGGCGTCCCATCCTGGGTGTGTCCCCTCCCCCTCCAGCCTTGCGCACTGTGTTGCCAGGTTGGGCTCTGGTTTGCCGCAACCTTGCTTGGGATGAACGGTTTCAGACAGTGTGTGTGTGTGTGTGTGTGTGTGTGTGTGTGTGTGTGTGTGTGTGAGTTGCATGATGACTATTAAGGAATTAATAGAATTCCCTTAAAGAATAAATTGTGCTGCCAGTTTCCAGTTAAAGTACTTTGCTAGCCTGTTATCACAAAAATTGTTTTACAACAGAGCAGCCTAACCCATAAACTACAGAGCTGCTGTTTGGAACTAGGAATTCAGTGGCAGTTTTAATTATTTATAGTATTCCCCTCCCATTTAATTTATGTACATTATTTATTTAATTATTAGACCCAAAATTAAAAACAAAGCATCTGTCTTTGATCTCCTCTGAGTTTAGCCTATCTGGCAATGTGAAACAGCTGGCTTGCACCAGAATTGCATGGCCTAGTTATGAGTAAAATGAAAAATGCACCGTTACATTCTTGATGCTAGTTGGTCAAGAGGCCTCCTGTCCTTGATGATATATGGTACGGTATCACTGTAACAGTTGCGGTGCTTCAGTTTCACTGCTTCCTGTCAAAAGCTGGAGAAGAGAAGTGAATCCTACATGGTGTGGTATCATTCCAGCCCTGCTTACAACTACCCTCCTTGCAGGTCCTTTCTTCTGACATCCTATCCATAGCTCATAATAACCCTTTCATGATCACATTGCTATCGATTTACATATAATACTGCATACAATATTAGTAGAGGCAATGTCTCCCTCAACTTTTTTACTTATTTACTTGTTGATTTATTTTGTACTGCCACATGGTGTCCTAGCCAGCTAAGCGAGCAGAGAATGTGATTGCGAACAGTATTACTGCTCCTGGTACCCAGAAAACATCAGGAAAGAAGTCAGCATTGTGTTTGTTAGGTGTGCTTGTACTGCAGTGTTGCTATCTTGTCATTCATATTTGCATCGAAAATGGCTTTATCTTCTTCTCTTCCTCTGAAAAACTGCAACCGTGTTCTCAAACCCCCCTGAAAGCATTTAGGGTGGGACCCGATTCACGTTTCCTGCAGATGTTATAAATTCCTCATATTAAGCTGAACGTATTGCATTCTCACATTCTGTAATTTCATCTCCTGGGTTTTGGCAACAAAATGAGTGATATCATGTATTATTTTATTTTAGGAGCACAGCCCACTGTTTTCTTTCCATGTTTTTCCTTTCTGTTGTTTCTGCTGCATTTTCTTTTGCTAGCATTTAATTTTGGTGATGGACACCTGTGTTGGTCGTCACACAGGGACCTGCAGTGCTTCGTAGGAACGGTGTGAAGCAAATGTGAGTCAGCTGAACCCCACCAGCTCTAGAGACTCCAGCTGAACGAGCGAGACATATTAAAAAAACAAAAGATTGGCCTCTTAGCAGCTAAAGTATAGTTTTGTCTTCAATCTAGCTTCTAGCGACTGAATTAAAAATGAATACTTTTGTGCTTTCTGTATAGTTGCCTAATAAGCTCTAAAGTAAAATTAACTGATTTTTGTCTTTAAAATGTGAATATATATATATATATATATATCTACTAGTTCAGATTCTCTTTGTAGTGTGGTTTGCATGTATAGAAGGCTGTTCTGAGTCTTATCCCCATCTCTGTTGGCCTGATTTTAGCTGACTGCATTTTTATTCATTGTGACCTATTTTACAGAGCTTGTGTATCATCCCTCTAGCCAGTGCCCCCATCCCCCACATCTGAATAATGTGTACATACTAACCAGCTATTGAAGTATCTCTGAGTAATTTCATCAAAATATAGCAGGTTATATCAGATCTTTTTAAAATCATGTAAGAGCTAATGGTGAGCTTTATTCTGTAATTTCATAAGCAACACCTGAAGGCGAAGCTGTTCTGTCCGCTTAATGGTAGTGGGACAAATCCACAAAAGAAGACACTCCCACACAAAGGAGCCTGAGAACTCTTCCAATGGCTTTGTGCCGGAACAATAGCCAGGTTATTGTCTCTGGAACGAGTGGGGCCAGAGCCCCCTCTCGAGCCCCAACAGCCTGCTGGGAAGATGCAGGAGAGGGTGGGGGTCATGGAGTCCGAGGCAGTCGTGAGGCTAGGGCTGGTATCCATGCAGTGCTAAAACGCTGTCCTCCTTTGTATGCATAACTCCCCCTCAAAGTTCTCCGTAATGCTGCATAGCGTGCTGGAGGAATGATAATGCAGGCCATGTGTGGGCTGTGGCTGCCCTGGATGACCACCTGTTTTTGGCAAGGATATCCAGCAAGATCTCCCACTGAGCAACTTCTCCTGCCTTCCCACTTGTTTATTATTTTGTGTAAGTGTACATGGTCTCAGATCATGTGGGAATTTCTGGCCCTGGTCCTTGACTCTTATGTGGAATTTCTGGTGCAATTAAAAAGTCATTCCACTTACAGTAATTCTTTATTCAAAGCACATCTAATTCCCTAACAACTGAAAATATTATTGATGCTCATTATTTATCAAGCCCAAACCTGTGGTCCTTGTTACTTCCATACTACATTTTCTCCCAGGTTTTTCTCTCCACCCTGTGATTTCACTCACAAAGACTGCAGTCTGGGTCTAATCATGTAGCTTTTACTGTAATGATTTGTTACAATCAGCAATGTCTTATTGTTGATTAAAATCAGAGAATTGTTCTTGATTAGCAGTGTGAAGGTTTTGCTTGTATGGACCCCATGCGGTGGACCTATTGCGGTGATGGTCTGCATTCTTATGGTCAAAACCCCGGATGTTCCTGCTGGACTGAGAGCTGGCCTTAGAAACTCACCCTGCTGACTCAGGAGAAAGACCAACAGAGCATTTCTGGTCTCCTACACTCCAGTCAGGAGGAAAATTACCCTTGTTGGGTTTGCCTGTAATTACGGTCCAGTCGGACAGAATGGGGCATTGTGCCAATGTGTTGTGCCTTAATTATAGGATTTTCCTATATGTACTTTGTGTGTGTGCGCGTGTGGGTGCAAAGGCATACATTTTTTAGTCAAATAAATATCCAGAGCAGCAAAGTACCATTTACAGAGATTTGCATAGTTTGGGGACTCTGACTGGACTGAATCACTTTCACTAAAGCTAGATCAAAATTTTCAGGAGACGATGAATTCCTCAGATATTATTTTCAAGCATTACATCTGTTCTGCATTAGTGAAATAATGTTCCTTAGTATACACCGTCTGTAATCTGATGCATTTTGGCCTTATGCGTTGAATTTACAAAGCGCGCACACACACACACACACATTTTCAGAACCGCTTGTCCCATACGGGGTCACGGGGAACTGGAGCCTACCTGGTAACACAGGGTGTAAGGCCGGAGGGGGAGGGGACACACCCAGGACGGGACGCCAGTCCGTCGCAAGGCACCCCAAGCGGGACTCGAACCGCAGACCCACGGAAGAGCAGGACCCGGTCCAACCCACTGCTCCACCGCGCCCCCCCCGAATTTACAAAGTATTATATGAAAAATCACATTACTCTGAATTTATCCTATTTTGTTGCTTTAAGACTTACAAATATTTGTCATGCACAGCCTACAAAAATGGAAGAAAATCATGATTGTGGAGTATTCACACCTCTGGCTGTTGTAAACCACCTCTAATTTTACTGAAGTCACATTTACTCCAAATCCCAATCACTAAAATCTTTAAAACACACACATCTCACAATTTACATATTTGCAGCCTTGGTTCAGCTGAAGCCCATTTCCAAAAACTCCAATTTCATTACTTCTTGGACGTCCAGCACTTACAAACTCCAGGCACAAGTATGTAAACACTTGGGAAGTGAATTGAATGAAGGGGTTTTCACACTCCAGTTCTTTGTGTGTGTGTGTGTGTGTGTGTGAGAGAGAACCTTTCTAAGTAAACGTGGGTTACATTTCCTGCTAAATAACTAAATATTACAGGACCTGAGGCATGGTCTACAAATCTGTAATTCTCATGGCAAATTTTTTTTAAAATATATTTTTGTTACAAAGTGAACATAAGGTTTGTACCTTTTTGTGATGAGAAAGCCCAAGTGAGCACAATCTCTGCGAGTGACCTGCCACTTTGAGTGATGCAGCTTCACTGGAGTTCTCTTTTTTTATATCAACGTCTGTACTGGGCAGCTTGCCCTATGACCAAGGTTGACTCATGGGCAACATGTGGCGACAATTAACCTTGCATGCACTTTGGTTTCCTGTGATTAGGACCAGAAAGGTAAAATCAGATGTCATATGACTTCAGTGCAGGAGTTAAAATGAGTGTAATTGTTAATCACTTATCATAAACATAGTGGCTAAGATAATAGAAGTTTTGAATACCAAAGGGGGAATTGCTATTGTACTGCTGTACTGGACTGCCTCAATTAAAGTCCTGAAAGGCGAAGTTCTCCAGCTCTACTTAAAGCTCCATTAGATGAGTTCAAAGAGGCCTGTTAGTTGAAATGAGGTGGGTCTCTCTTCAGCCACTACTGAAAGCTTATTGGACCTTTCCCTTGTGATACGGACGATCCCACCTGTGGTTCCCTTCCATTCCACCTGACCCACATGTGGTTCCCTGCCGTTGCAGTTGGCCTGCTGCTGCGGTTCGGCCGCCTGCTCCCTGTGCTGCAGTTGCTGCCCCAAGATTCGGCAGTCGACGGGGACGCGCGTCATGTATGCCCTCTTCTTCTTGCTGGTCACGGTCGTTTGCGTCATTATGATGTCACCCACAGTGGAGATGGAGATGCGGGACCGGGTGAGTATACCTTACATTTGTATCAGACTAGATAGGCTCTTAGACCAAAAATTAAATTAACTTAACACTTACCACCTTGCTGTTCAGTATGGTGGGTGGGGGATTTTTTTTTTTTTTTTTTTTTTTTTTTAAAATCTTTTTAGCAAAATAAATCAATGCCAGTTCTATGCAACAGAAATTTTTGGAAAAAAATAGCTCTTCAGATTTACTAGTTTTCTATTTTTTAATGAAGCAATAATAATAATATTAAACAGCGCAGCACACATCTTCAGGCTATTGGTCGCTATTCCTGGTGCCCTTAAATGCTTCGCGCATCAGTGTTTATGCACTGGGCAGTGTTTATAATTCATGTATCGCTATAGCTGTACACAGAGCCAGACCTTCTTTGTAAATGCAAAGCAGCTGAGAGGCTTGTTTTACCTGCTGGCCTTACGTCATACTAGCAAAGACGAGCGGAGGCCTCGCTGTTCAGTCTCCCATCGTGCTCAGGTTGTCTGGTCCGTGTTTATTGAAATTAATTCAATTTAAGCTATTGGACAACTATTTCTTTTATGGTTTTTAGGGAGCTGGGCAGATTTTACAGTGTAGAATAAAGTCTTCCCACCAGTTTTTTTCCAAGTTACCAAGACAAAAATTATTTGGAAGTAGACTGGTCTGAAGGAACTCCTTTTTAAACACTTGTTTAATGTCTCACTTATTCTTTTCAAGTCAACAGCCTTCAGCTTCCTTTTGATGCAGTTTTTATAGAATAAGTTGTTTTTAAGCTTGAAAGCATTGGGCAGGAATAGATACCTCATGGGAAAACTGTCAGCCATCTGTGAATGGAAAGCATAACATCTTCTGTGGCCCACTATTTCAGTTTGTAGACGCTGGCGTTTCTGCCTTTCCCTCCTCAAACTCACGCCAAGACATCAGGGGTTCCATATGCAGTGCTGTCTAATGCTATAGATCCAGCTCAAGTAATTTTTATAACTATAAAAAAAACCGTAGTTAAACCCAGAAAAATGAAGACTGTAGATGGCTGAGTGGTTGGGTCACTGACTTCCATATTAGTCATGCAAATTATAGTCAGAGCTGCCAGCTTATTGTGAGGAAGGTCACTTTTATAATAAGAGTTTTATAAATAGTAATATCCCAATTGTTATACTAATAGTAAAATGATCTAGTACATGAAGGCAAAATATTCCTTGGTTTTGTTTAAGGCATTTAATTGGTAACATAGTACAATAATGTAATATAGCTCTAATTAAACTGGAGTCGTCATTTCCAGTGTCCTACTATTCCTCTCAGCTTGATGATGTGTGTGCAGAGCCAGCTGTGTGATTGACAGTGCAGAACATCAAAGCACATTTGGAGCCTGCTGACCTTCAAGGTTGCCATGGTAATGAAGTATATGAGGGATAGTCAAATTACATTTACTTATTCATTCAGCAAACGCTTTTCCTCCCAGATCTCAGAGACTGTAAGTTATTATAGTGTATTTGTGGCCATACACATTTTACGCGGTTGTCCACATTATTGGTTTGGCTCTTACTCTCGTGAAGTTTCAAAGGAATGTGCTGGTTATGCAGAAGATTCTGCTCTGGATGCTTATCTGGAGATGAGAATGATTCGAAAACGGGTCACGGCAAAGGAAACACATGGCCATCTGTGTTCCAAAGATTCAGGACTAGTAAAACAATTGGAGATGAGACTCTAGAGCTCACATACTGCTTATCTGCTGCAAACATAATTAAACTTTAGCAAAAGCATTTTATATGTTTTCAGTTACTTAATCTGCCTTTTAAGGTATTCCTTTAGAAATTGCTAATTGTAACCTGTTATACAGTTAAGCATAGATGTGTTTCAGTAAAATTGATACATATTTACAAATTATTCAAATTTTTTTAAGAGGATTTGAAAAGATGCATTTTTCAACATAACAGCATTGTAAAGTCGGTGCAGAAACATTTAATGACATTTTGTTTGTCAAACAAGGTTCTGCTGGAAAGTCACAGAATTTTGCTGCACATGTATCAGAATTGAAGGCAGTAACTTTGGCGTGCTTTTGTCCGGCTCTATATTGGTCACGAAAATAAAACCACGGTCCCCCTAGAAAAAAAGGTTGGTGATTTATTCATGGCACCCTTTGTTGTGCTTCCCGAAAGTCAGTTTACAAGCACGTCTAACAGCTCCTTTCTGAAAGGAACGGTAGGCGTTGCCGACTGAGCTTTTTTCTACCACTTTCTGGAAAGTGAGCTTTTTATGCACACAATTAAGCCTTTTCATCCCTGTCCATGTTGGCACTGGAGGAAATCTGGATGTTAACAGAGTGCTGCCCAGACCCCTTTTTAGCCACTAAGTATTTCATTGTGGATTTCATGGGTTCAGTGACCCAAAATAGATGACATACAGTAACATTTGTCCATTCACTTGCACAACAAATTGAAGTTTAATACAACCCATGACTGGAAAATTCACCACGGAATTAGTACTGTTGAGAGGGTTTGGGGTGCTTGACAGAAACATTTTAGAACTTAATGGATGACACAAAAGTACACAAAGACTCAGTCTTGCTTTGGGTCAGAGAGGCATTGTACAAAAGATAGAGATGTGCAGTTTTCCATTCTGAATGACTTTCATGCATGTTGACTTACATCTTTACCTTGAATGAATTATTTGTGACTGTCCTATATCACGGTATCAAAGTGCTGGGCTTGGAGCCAAAAGGTTGTACTGTGACATCCCGAGGAGGTGACCACCTGTTCTACTCTTGAGAGAAGGCATAGATGCATAACTTAAGTGATTATCTGATGCCGCAAGATGCTGAGCTCCTGCTGCCCATGGATGAGGTCGTCCCATCTTTCCTCTACTACAGATCCCATTCTACTCGGAGCTGTGCCAGAAGCTCAACGCCGGGGAGAACTGCAAACGGCTGGTGGGCTACTCAGCAGTCTACAAGGTCTGCTTTGGAGCAGCCTGCTTCTTCTGCATGTTTTCCGTGTTCACCTTTGGAGTGCGCACCAGCAGGGGCTGGAGAGCTGCCATCCACAATGGGTGTGTTGAAAGCCCCCTTTTTTTTTTCTTTTTTTTTTTTATTAAATGGTCTGTTTGTTTTCTGAGACAGACAACTAACCTATAGATTACTGATATAGAATGGATTCTATATCAGTGATCTATGGGTTTAGTTGTCTCTCTTCTTCTCCCCAGCCAAGCTCTGCTGGGACCCGTCTTATTCTATTTCTTCCGTCATCCCTCCCCGAGTCCTGCATTATCCACCCACAGCACTTGCAATGAATAGACGTATTAATTAAGATAATTGTCACTCAAATTGTACTTTGCACAAATAAAGTCCTTAGCTACTGACTAGAGTTCATCAGATTTCAACAGCTGGACCTTTGTGTTAAATGAGATGAAGGGCTGGAGAAAGGGAAGTGGGTGACCTTGACTTCCTAGGTGTACATGAGAGCTCACAACTATAATCTGTAATTATAGATTGCCACAGTCCGAGGTAACAGGCTAATTCTCAACAACAAATAACAAATATTGGTTTTGATTTAAAATCATTTATGGGTGAATAACTTCTTACGTACATAAATAACTCAGTCTGCTTCATTTACTTACTGTTTTATGAATCTATAAGTACAGTAAATATACATATCCTTTTTTCTTTCAGATTTTTTTTCAAATTTAATTAGTTTCGGTGTCTAGTTATGAAGCCAGTTCATTACCCATGAAATTAACCCTTCCCACATCTACTGGTCAAACAACCCATGGCTATCTTTACTCACTGTTGGTGTGCCAGTGAGGCCAGAAACTGTCCCCCTGCAAATCTGGGGGCAGCTGGTAGTGTAGTGGTTAGAGCTGCTGCCTTTCATCATATCACTAGAGCTGTGACTGTGGCCATAATTGCCTTCATTCCCTCAGAAATTTGAGGATGTTAACCACAAAACACGAACATAACGCTTTAAATTGAAAACAGTAACTAAGGGTATGTCGAAAGTGAAGTTACAAACCACATGGTCACCCATTTGTACAGAGTGACATGCTTTTGAGTATCTGTAAAAATCTGGCTATGGTATGCTGGCTATTTTTATTTATTTTTGCTTTCACATCCGCCTCATGACTGGAAAAGCAGAGTTTTACAACTTAAACCTGATGCAGAAATTTAAAATGACCAGAATACAGGATGTTAAGGGTTTGTGGTTTTCTAAGAACAATATTTAACAAAGATAAAAAGTAATGCACAAATTTTTAGATATTTGTTTTTTATCTAAAAAAAATTTTAAGAACTAATGAGGTTTAACTGAAATTCTGTCCTTGCAATATTTAAATTTATATCTAGGTGTTTAGCTACATGTGACTAAACAACACTGAATCTTCATCAGCATCTAGACTACATTCACTGCAAGTTAAAAAGTCCTTCAGAGATTATTAGACAGTATACCTTATACAAATAGGAACTCGGTCCAAGTTCACATTTTAACAGTGTTGTCTCACCCCCCCCCCCCCCGCCCCACACAATTTTTTGGGTAGCTTCTGGTTCCTGAAGTTCCTGGGATTGCTGGGATGCTGTGCAGGAGGGTTTTTCCTGCCGAACCAGGAGACCTTCCTTGAAGGTATGACTTATCTTGCTCTGCAAGGAAGCTCTTCAGTGACAAAAACCACTGCTCTACTTTTACCTTGCAGAAGCTCATGACTTGATTTCCTTATTTGTTCCATTAAAACAACATGCAGTGCCAATTTTCTACATGAAGTTACTTTACCCATTTATAGCAGCAGGTAATTTTTGTGTAGCAATTCAAGAAAACACCTTGTTCAAGAGTGCTACAGCAGGAGCGAGGACTCAAATCTGGGTTCCTGAAGTGCAAAGCAGTGGCTCTTACCATGGACCACCTGCTGCACCTCACCACAGTTATTACATTTAGAGTTTTGTGTTCCTCCTACCATTTGTCAGATTTGGAGCAACCTTTCCTCATGTGCATTCCCCGTTCTCCACTTCATTGCCCTCTGTACCTATTTTAATCTGTTCTTGTTACTTACTGGTGAGGGTTTTGAGAGCAGCCGTTAGATGAGATGCTGAGGTGAACGTGGGTCAGTGCTTATAGTCCACTCAATTTCCTGAGCATGTTAGGCTTTGGGTATAACTGGTGTTTGAAGGTGTTTGTCTTGGACACTGCACAGAGGTTTTTAAACCCGAAACAAGCTCTTCAGTCCCAGTTCTGAAGCTATTTGTATAGCTTCATCTGATCTGAAACCACAGTGAAGGAATGATACACAGTTTGTCTGTTTAGGGAGACTATTGTTTTGAGATCAAATACAGCAGTCTTGCTATAAATATTCTACAGTTGTAGTATTGAAAGTTAAATTACTGTATCTGACAATGTTAAAAGTAGTTGTCAGTGTTGAGTTTGCTCATCACTAAAGTGTAGCCTGGCTGCTGAGAAAAGTGGTAGTCTAAATGAACTGGCTTGTGAGAAAGACAAATGCTATTTGATGGTTTGATGAGTAATTTGTGATTTAGATCTTGATATTATCAGATAGATTAAATTTAGTGTGATTTACCAGTCCACACATAGTGAGTCACTGTTACAAAGACGTGAGCTAAATAAAGATGATATAATAATTCATTCTCCATGTTTGTTTTTAAGTTGCTTATAGCAGGAATAAGATCAAATCACACTGATGTGATCAGACTTCAAGTTTGACCGGCTATGATGCTGACAGTTAATAAAAAAAAAAAAAAAAAAAAAAAAAAATTGTCGCTGATCAATGAATGACAGCAGTTTTTCAGTGAGACCAAAAAGGTGAGCTTCAGGTCAGCCTTACTTAAGGATGACGGCAATGTTTTTCTGCTGAGGTTTACAGCGGCACTAAAAGACCAGTTCCCGAAGTGGCCCCCCGTACTAGGGCTCACTTAGTCACAGGTCCATAGGTGTGCAGATCTACCCAGGGTCAGGAGTGCCTGCTCTGAGAGAATCAGATGGGCCACAAAGGTGGTATGACTCTGCCAGCGTGAGTCACGCTTTGAATCCATGCTACGTTTGAAAGGCGACTTTTGGTGTGCACAGCACATTCAAGTAGGCAACAGAGGAGGCGTTAATGTGCAGCAAATGCTGCTGTAGAATTCCTGATTATATTGTAAGGTTACTCATCTGTAAGGGCTTGTTAATATAGACAAAACACACAGCGGGGATCCAGCAGCAGTTAGTTATTCGTGAGGCCTGTAACATGAGGCTGCGTTGCATACTGTTGCATCACAGCAGGTTTCCAGCTGCAAGTGGGATTTTTAGACGCAATAAATGAGAGGATGACACATCGCAGCTCAATAAAGTGTTGGGTTTCTTTCAGTTAATTTTGTTTACTGGTATTTTTCAGAAGACTCCAAAACAGTTGTGCAGACAAGTAATAACATTAGGACCATAGAAAGTTTACTTTCAAGACAGTAATATATATGTATAAATAACTAAAATGTATAATGGTGGTAATGTATTCGTGGGGGGGGGCGGTGGCACAGTGGGTTGGACCAGGTCCTGCTCTCTGGTGGGTCTGGGGTTCGAGTCCCTCTTGGGGTGCCTTGCGGCGGACTGGCGTCCTGTCCTGGGTGTGTCCCCTCCCCCTCCGGCCTTCCACCCTGTGTTGCCGGGTTAGGCTCCGGCTCCCCGCGACCCCGTATGGGACAAGCGGTTCAGATGATGTGTGTGTATTTGTAGGAACTGCAATACTCTGCCTCAGTTTACAAACACTATTTGTTTTTTGAAATCCTTTGATAATGCAAAAATATGTAAGTTGAACACCCAGTTCCTTTTAATTTAATGAGGAATATTGTCCTCCCACCAAAGGTATGTTCTACACATGACCTCCAAGCAGAAAAAACGTGACCTCCAGTTCTCCTGACCTCCTTCCTGTTTATCTTGTACGTGGTCAAAAAGTATGCAAGTTACTAAACATGAGTGCTTATGAGCACTTAAAAAGGAAAAACAAATTGGTTTTAGGTTCCTACAGCAAAGGATTGCTGTAGTGAAATTTCGATGGGATGTAGAGTTCTGGTGAATTATTACATTTTGTCGTCTTGTGTCACGTCAGATCCCACAACTATGAAACTTGCTCTACTGCTAATGCTCAGCATACAGAGGGAATAAAAATATATCAGTTCATGCGAATTTTTCAAATCACCTTGTCTTCATACACACTCTTCTTTTATAACTTGCAGACTGTTCACTTTGAAACATCGGCCACAGTGGCGCACACACACTGAATCGCTGTACTCTGAAACTGTTGTACTGTTTGCTCTTGCAACACAGGCGTTCACGTAAGTTTACCTGGCATGGCTTCTTTCGTGCCTCATTATCTGGAAAAAAGTGTTGTCAGTTCCAGTGAGCTCCTCAAAGCATTTCTGCACATATGGTTGATCTGTGGTGTGAATTGTCTTGTCAACTGCAGTGTGGCGCTATGTGGGTGCAGTTGGAGGGTTTCTGTTCCTGCTCATCCAGCTCATGCTCCTGGTTGAATTTGCACACAGATGGAACCAAAACTGGTAAGATAATCATACTCATCACATATTGTGTGTCATACTTTTTTTTTTTCTCCTGAATTTGATTAAAACTTTTCTTTTAATGGAGTTGCAAACTAATTACCCATTTACCCATTAGCACCCGTAAAAGTGTGTTAATGAGCAAATGGCACTTTAATGAATTTGCATAATATGTTAAATGAGCATGTATTGTGCTATAATTTTTTTCTTGATTAATCAGGATAAACATTTTTTGACATTATGCAGGATTCACAATGCCGATTCCTTTATATACTTATTTATCGTATGATCAAAAAGCAGATCTTTAACGACATGGAGCAAGCTTTAAGATGTAAAATTAAACTTTGGCTACATAAAGCTAACATCTGTAAAATTTATTTATATGCTTATATATACTTTAATAAATGAGACAGACATATAGCTTTATAAAGGAGTATAAAAGCTTAATGGATAAGAAACTGAATATGAGTCCCAGGTGATTATCCACTTGAAAGCATTATGGGCTTAATTATTAAAAATGTTGTGTTTGAAATTTGGTATTATGAGGCACTTTTGGTAAAAATCGCTTCAGCCATTTAATAACACCATGAAGCACATTTGCTCTAAATTATGAGGAAGTTACATGGGTACACTCATCAGCTGGAATTTGGTTGTGTTATGAAAGAGCTTCAGAATTTGCATTCAGAATAACTCTTGAATGTGGGATATGCCTTCCTTGTTCCAAAATGAACTCGTTTTACTAAACCATCAGAGCCCAGAAGAGCAAACGCAAAGCAAATGTTTAGTAATGCTCTGTGGCGATCTAGAGCCATTGTTATTCTTTGCCTCTGCAAAGAAAAAAAGAAATTAAATGAAGCGGGGAGTCGTCTTTGTGGCTTGAATGAACATGAAATGGCCCTGCCCACTCGAGAGAGCTCTGCTTTACAATCGGATGCCCTGATCCATCTTTGACGTAGCTGGTGAACACAGGGCAAACGCACCTTCCTCTCTCAACTGCAGCCTTGTCGCTTCTCCAGTTTCTTGCTGTTGCATCAGACCATGGGAGCGGTCTTCAGCAGTCCCCCCTCACACAGACGTGGCTATTTCCCCGCATACCTGAATCACTGCTAGTGTGGAAGGGTGTTTGTGCGGAGTGCATTATAAGTGATTACCATGGGAGGAGCTCACATTCCTCTTCTGCTGAAGTGGTGATAAACTTCAGCCTCTAGAAGGAATGATGGTGTGACAAGGGGGATAGAGGTGGATGCTACAGCTATAGGCAGGAGTACAGACCAGCACTGCTATTGGTGGCACCGATGATGAAAATACTTAAATATCATTAAGTAGATGTTTCTGAATAGTGGGGACTTGTCCAAGGTGGGTGTGAGGGAGGTGCGGTGCAGCTGTCCTCTGAGGAATATGAGCTCATGGCACAGCTGGGAGTTGTCGTTGATGTTCTGAACAAAATTCTTCTCTCTTTTTTTTGTGGGAAGACAAATGAGGATTTCAGTGGTACTCTGCAGATCTCTCCTCTCTGAGGCTGTTTTAATAAAAGCAGTACATGAGAGCAGGTCAAGTTGACTGGGAAGGCTGCTGCACTCACACCTTTGGACCGGCTGTCTAACCTGAATGGGTTCAGTAAACACACAGCTGGACAAACCAGTAACTGGGTGGGTGTGTGTGCTGTGCACGTGGAATGGAGGAGTCGGCACAGCAAATAAATACCATGGAAATAACTCGGGAACAAAGGGTTATTGTGAGAAGGAAGGAGTGCGAGCAGAGGCAGCTCTACTTGAGCCTGAATGGCCAGAAGCCATGTTTCCCAGTGTGTTGAGTCCTGTTTCATGGGTGGATGCTCAACTAGAAGTCAGGCTGTCTGCTTTGCCAGTACAGGAAACATGGCCAGTGGAACTCCCATTCATCGCTTCCTTCCTCGTGCCAGAAGTATAACATCTGAAAAAGACTCCAAATAAGTAAGGTTCTTAATTGAGACTAGCATTGAATAAAGCTCCTCCCTAAAAAACACATCAGTCTGTGAGCTTAGTGTCCAGTGTTAGAAAGCAGTGTTGAAACGGATATGAAATGGGACTGGAGGTCAGGCACCAGGCAGTGGGATGGCACTGCTGGGTGGCACTATATTGCGCAAGGATGTCCTACAGGGGGTCCTCACAGCTGGCTTTGGATGCTTAGGCAGTTGAAATACTGAGGTGTCTGACTGACTGTGTGTTTACATTTACTTGCATTCATACATGGTTTGCGAAAATTTGAATCTTATTTTTTCGTTTAGTAACCCATTGCAAAAATAATATCATAAATCCACACTTCCTTTCATTCAAAAACAAATGGCTGCTCTTACGATTAAAATATACAACTGCTTTAGACTCTGACAGGAAGAGAGGGAAACCTAAATATAAACCTTAATTTGTTCTAGAGGGAAATGTTCATTCTAGGACATTTGGCTTGTGTCTTGATCTAGATGTACTTTTCTTTATGACACTGCTGGGTGTATCTTTAGCTGCCTTGCAGTTATTGGATCAACTGAGTTAGAACAAATTCGTTTCATAATTTTTTTTTAATGGCTATATTTATGCGTTTTTGCTTTCCAAACTCACTTGTTCTTGTTCTGCATCTGCTTGATGTCGGAATATTCCGATCTTGTATGGAGATTATAAGATGGACTCCTGAGTACGCCTTCAGGAAATGTAACGAAAAGACCGGCAGCTGGTCTGCAGACCCCTTCACTATCCCTGACGCCATTCCCACCCCTCCCAGGACATCAGGCATTAAGTACAACAAGCTGTGGTACGCTGCCCTGGCACTCGTGACGCTGGTGCTCTTCTCTGTGGCTGTGGGAGCCCTGGTCTTCATGGCTCTCTTCTATACCCACCCCGAGGCCTGCATCCTCAACAAGGTCTTCCTGGGACTCAACGCCAGCCTGTGTCTCCTGGTCTCCCTGCTGGCTATCTCCCCCTGCATCCAAAGGCGTGAGTCAAAGCCTGTGATGAGTGTCTGCTGCCCTGCTGTTCTCCTGGAAACACGGAGACCACGTTGTTCAAAACAGCTCATTATTGTCTAAAATTATAGGCAGAGAGTGTACAGCATATTGCAGCAACTCTTTTTGTTCAGAAATATGTAAAATTGGTTTTACTCAGTATTTTTTATATTGAAATACTATTATCTACAGTAATTTTCATTTTTTTGCATAAAAATGTACAACTCAGGTGAAAAAAGGGCATTGCCTGACAGAGGTTTAGATGCTGAAGCACGATCAGACTGTATAATACATATAAGTGTAGTGAAGCACATTTGTATTTCATTATTAGTAAGTGATAGACTTTTGCAGTGCTGGTGTTTGGATACAGTGGGAAACCTTATGATGTGTTTTTTTTCCTTTCTGTAGTTCAGCCAACCTCAGGCCTCCTCCAGTCTGGAGTCATCAGCGTGTACGTCATGTACCTCACCTTCTCTGCTCTGTCCAGCAAGCCCATTGAAAGTGAGTGCGAGGGTGTATCCTCACTGTGTAGGGAGGTGAAGCCAGGGTTGAATTCAAGGGGGTGGAGAAGGCAGCTGCTATAACAAAATTCATCTGTGGCTTGTTTTTATCTTCTTTTGTCTTCTCCTTCTGTGCCACTTGATGCGTGTCATTTGCTTATTTGTGTATTTTATATTTATTTAAAAAAAAAAAAAAAACGGTGAGAGGGTGTCGGGATTTGTCTATCCTGTGTTTTATGCACCTACTCGAACGATGAACCTCAGTGCAGCAAGTGGTAGGTAACAAACTAGGTTTGCTTGAGACTTTCATGTCTGCAGCTATGTCTCCTTCTCTTAATGTAATGCATAAATTGCACTTTTGCTGAGATGTACGTCGCTTTGGACAAAAGTGTCTGCTAAATGAATAAATGTAAATGTGTGGCCACGCACACGCGAATCTGGTAGTAATGACCACATGTGACATTCTGCATGATGCTAACTCAGTTCTTCCCTTGCAGCGGTGGAAAAGGACGGTGGTAACGCTACGGTCTGTGTGTTTCCATTCAACTCTGGATCTGAGAGCGATAACAAGATAGTGACGGGCGTGGGCACGGTTATCCTGTTTGGATGTGTTCTCTACTCTTGGTAGGGTTTATTCCACTGTAATCATTTTAAAAACATTTTTTTTTCTTTCCAGTGTCTGTCATAGTTGAAAGGCTCCTGTTAGTCCTTCTGAAGTAAGATTGTAAACATTTGGTTCTGCTTCTGCTCAGTAGTTCAATGCCAGTTTCAATGATAGGTCACCAGTTTTTCTATAGGGAATGTAAACACGCATTTGCGATCATGAAGTCTTATTTTTAAACGTGAAATGGGTTAGAGGAAAGGAAGATTAAAGTTTTCTTTGACATGGCACCCCACAGGAAGGGTGTATTTGCACCTGGGACTGATCAAGACACCAACTTCTTCCGTTGTGTGAATGGTTTTTTTTTTTTTTTTTATAAAAAAAAACCGTAGTCTATAATACAGGGCTGAAGCTGAGGTTCTCTTTTAAGCAAATTAGTTCTAGTTCCACTTAAACCCTTGTAAAGAATCGCTTTTATTAACATGCTTTCTACCACTGAGATGGGAAGTGAGGATGTTTGCAGTGCTCTAGTCATGCTTTGTGTCATGAAGAGATCATTGTGCTCCAAAAGCAACACAATTTTTAGTTGAATATTTCAATATTTCCTGCAAAGGCCTGAAACATCACCCACATTTATAGTTTGACATAGTAATGTAATTAATTGAGGGACTTTTCAGTAATTCGTTACTGATTAACATTTTGTTGTGTGTGTGTGTGTGTGTGTGTGCACATCTTTCTTCACAGTTTGACTTCCACCACTCGAAGGAGCTCAGCAGCACTGAGAGTGTGCAGGAATGCTGTGCCAGAGAACGAGGTCAGAAAAGACGTGCAGACAGGAACTCCTGTAGAGGTCAATGGGGACGGGGTGCTGTGGACAGGGGAAGCGGCAGCATCCGTCTGGGATACACACATTTGGTGTTGGATGTGTGTAGGCGTTGGGTGTAGCTAAGGACAGGTTGCAGAGGGATGCACAGGATTGCTGCCTGCTCAAGTTATACCTTCTGCTGATGGGTTAGAGGGGCAGTATTGTGGGTTTGGAGAGGGGGTTTGCAGTAGAAACAGTTTTATTTCTAAGCACAGCATTATCTCTGGACACCGATAGCTTTTTAGCACTCCTTTAGAAAGAGAAGGTCAACTGTTATCCCTAGATAAGTTTATTGGCTGCCTACATTTTCGGTTACATCTGTGTAATCAGTTCTTCCAGGACCCATGACCGTTTGACGGTGATGTCAGAGAACTGAAGTTTGCCATTATTGTTATCAGACTATTACCAAGGATTAGTCTCCTTCAGTTCAGAAATCATGGAAAAAATTATTTGTATTGCATTATTTTATCCTGGTATGACAAATACAGCCCAGTATGTACTTGCACATCTGCAGGCACATTATCCAGACATATTTTTAAAATCATAAATTATTTGGCATAATTTGCAGCTGTATTCATGGTCCACTAATATGACAATAAATCTGTGAGGTGAAAGCTGCTAATCCTAGTGTACAACTCTTTAAACATGAATGATCTATAACTGTGTGTGATCTATAACTGAAGTAGTTTGTTAGTGTGGTAGATTATTATTATTAGTAGTAGTACTATTATTAGAATTATTATTGTAATTAACTAACCACAAAATAATATGCTTCCTTGACAGAGGGCCCGTTGTTGTTTCTGTTTCGGTCAAGATGATGGTAAGTATGTCTTTCTTTCCACTCTCACAAGTCATATTCGATTTAACAGCATATTTTCTCTGCATACATTGTAATTATAGAAATAAACCCAAAAGGGTCTATGAATTAAATCAGAACAAGAACTTTCTCTTATAAATGATACTTTCTGTATGTCCATAGTATGCTTACTGTTTACATTTGTCATGCACACCCAAGGGGGCCGTCAGTCACAGATTCAGAATCGCTGTCATCGGAAATGCACAGCTGATATAAACAAAAGGTTCGATCTGACTGTCAGTGTCTTTCTCCCTTGTCTTCAGACGACTATGAAGATGAGGACCGGAAGGGTGGAGGGCAGTATGTAATGTATGACGAGAGAGAAGGAACTGTCTACAGCTACTCCTTCTTTCATTTCGTCTTCTTCCTGGGCTCCTTGTACGTCATGATGACAGTCACCAACTGGTTTCAGTAAGTAGCAACTTCAAGAGAAGCCAGCCTGTGGCATCAATTACTGCGATCCGTGACCTGTGCAGTTAGTTAGTATTTATTTATTGTGCTTATGGACGTGGATTTCTAGGCTCACCGTCTGTTGAGCCACGGAGTACATTTTAACACATTGATTTATATATCATATAGATCATATATCAACAAATTAGATGAGGTGTGCAGAATGCAAGCAGTCGAATGCTTCTTTTTCTGTATCTCCAGCTACGACAACGCGAAGATTGAGAGGCTCCTGGATGGAAGCTGGTCCGTGTTCTGGATTAAGATGGCATCCTGCTGGGTGTGTCTCTTGCTTTACTTATGGACCCTGGTGGCACCCATGGTCTGTCCAAAGAGGTTTGAGGCCTAGGCTGATACCCAGCACTACATCCTGGCACTGCCTTTTTTGTGTAAAAACATCTCTTTGGGTGTTAACGTTTCCTTCGTGTATATAGAAGTTTACAATGGTGGATAAGCTGTTGCCACCTTAAATGCTTCTTAATCTTTTTATGTTTTATTCTTAAAGCAAGTGTTACATATGTCTTCAGTGTTTGTTAGCCTATCAAGGTTTTTTCAGTCTCCTGAATGATTTATAATTCTGAAGTGTTTGTCACTTTTTTTTTTTTTTTTTTTTAAATAAATGATGCATATATGGAAATGAAGAAATATTTCTCAGGCTTCTTGGCCATCATATTACAGTACATTATTCTATGCAGTTGTACAATCTTGCATTTTGTCAATACCTTTTGCTAACAATTTTTAGTTTCGACATTCAGAAGACATTCAGTATGTGCATTTTGGAACATATTGTTGGACCATATACACCTTGTTTACAACAAAATAAAGTAGTTTTTTAGCGAGTGTACAGGAACATTTTGTATTTTTCCAAATAAATTGGCCATCAGCGTAAAGCTACGCATGGCCGGTTTGTATATTTCTTCGATTAAGATGAAAAGCTTTGTTTTGCTCAGTCCCACCTGTTGTTGATTGGGGGGGTGTTGCTGTGGTGTAGCGCGAACTGCACACTCCATCTCAGGATTTGAGCTTCACAGTGACACACACCTGACTGCAGCATATCAAACTCTGGCAAAAAATGAGAACTGAATTATACTGTGAGTTGACACACTCCAGGATGTTCTCTTAAGGCAATTAGGTTTAATCAGTTCCACCGGAGTTGGGAAATAGAGCTTTTTACTTCACCTGCTAGAACAAAGTGGGGTTGTTCCAGGCCTTGAGGGCTGAAAATCGTTTTAATGTATTAACTCTTCACTTAATTATGAAATGCCAAACCAGGGGGCTTAATATTCACATAACAACTTGAGGTAAGTTCAAACTAACTAGGACACACAATAGTCCTGGAAGACTGGAATACCCCAACCCAGTGCTAGAAGATGTCCCACTGACCACTGGCCTGGAAGGCAAAGTGCAAAGTGTCACCTTATAATTGTTAGATTGAAGTCTATGGCACTTCACAAGTGTGTTTGTTAGAAACTTCCATGAATTTTGCTGTCTAGTTACTGTTTATTTCCATTACTTTTGATACACTAGGTTTATTAGAGATGAACACTGGACCATGTAGACCATAATAGCTGAGTATAGACAAGGCTAAAGAGCTCTTAACAGTATAGGTGTTCAGGGAATTGGTAGTTTGTGTAATATTTCTCGTTGCAGAGTTAGTGAAATGGAATGACACTCTTCCCAGACATTTGTACCACTATCCCACCTTTTTCACAAGTTTTGCAATCGGTTGTCCGTTATAATCATGTAGCTTTAGTCTGGCCCTGACTGTCTCTTGTCCTACAGGAATTTATTTTCATGAGGTGTTTTTTTTTTTTTTTTTACAGATTTTACTTTCATTACAGTCACATTTTCATATAGGGTTAGGAATCTTCTTGTCTTTCTCAAAACATTCTAGAACTTAATTACAAAGAAAACTTGAAAAATATTTAAAATCTCTGTTTTACAATGTGTTGTTGGCTATCTTGCACTTTAATCTTGCATGTACTGTACACTTTCTCACTTCTGTTTCTTTCAGTAAAGCTGTTATAAACTGCCACCATGAGGTACATTTTTCAAAGCAGTTTCATGAAAAAAAAAAACAAGTTTCAAGTCTTTATTCCATTTGCGATAAGTGAAGTTTAATTTCTTAGTTCGAATCCGATTACAACAATGGTAATCTGAATTATGTGTGGGTTTTAGTAATTTTCTGGGAAAATGTATAATTTGTCACTTCCTGTCTTCTTTAAATACCAGGTAACAACTGCAAAAAATTGACTTTTTCTTTGCTTTCATGGTTCAATATTTTTGAGATGGGCACAAAATAATACTTAAACAAGTTGAATTAATTGCAATGTGTGTTAAGTGGAAAAAATAAGAGAACAAGAAATGTAGCAATGCTTAGTGTTTTTGCCTGTGGTATTTTGTGTATTCATATTAATTGTTTTTGGGGATGGAAAAATATGCACAAGTTGTACTTATTTTCCCTGTGTTTATTTTAGGACTAAGTCATTTTTAATTATAAACTGTTAACATATTTATTACCCTTGTTGAGAACATTGAACTACGCACTATTTATAAACTGTTGGAAACAAATCCATTTCTTTGAATACAAAAATGGGGTGCACATCAAGTTTATAGTCTGCATCTTCAGTTGTTACAGGATTCATTTAAGTTTTTATTGTTTTGTTTTTATACAGTCTGATAGAAATACTGCAGGCATTTACATTTTATACATTGCCTAAATATCTGACACTATCCAGTGCTATGTCGGTCTTGTACTACTTTTCTGAACTTTTATACTTCAGATGACCACTTTGTGTTATCAAATAATTGTGTGTTTTCATGTTGAGTAAAATTTGAGAATTTCTTTCAGATCTTTTTCCCTGCCTTCTATCTCAGTGGCATTTCCCATTGTAAAGCACAATGTGAAAATGGGCTTTACCTCCATATTGCTGAACATCTCTAATGGTCCAGTGCTATTTTATCTCACCTTAATTGAAATGGAGTTTGTATTTGAGCAAATTGCTTCTTCTTGAAAACGCCTCACTTATACAAAGTGCGAAGGGGTATTAGTGAAACCTCAGATAATGTAACACTGTGCCCCAGTCACAAGTGAACCCCCCTGTAAGGTACACAGAGTGGGAAAGTGTGTGATTCAGCACTTGAGTGACTTTTCTTTCAAAGACCTTTCAATAAAACAAAAAGAAATGACAAAGAAATGTTCATTTTGTCTACAATAATATGCCAAATTTGTATATGGAAATATTACATTCCTACGGATTTTGGTTTGGATCACTCAGCGGAATTTTATGGACTGGAATTCCTTTTAGTGAGACTCACCATAGCTCCTCTTTATTCTGTAGCAATATTGAATGACTTGAGTATTTTCCCTAAAACCAAAGAGCCATTGAAAAGTATTCAATACCATTGTAATGTAGAAGGACACAGTATATTTTGTGTTTATGAAAACATCTATCAGTTTCTTTACAAACACTCCATGTAAAGAACATAAAATTGCATACAGTGCTGTTAGTGTGGTTAAAATAACTGATGTATGCATGACTCCTTATCAGTACTTAGAAATAACTGTTATGATTTATTCCCTCACAGAGTAACTTTAGTGAGAGCTATTCCTGCTGCCATGCTAATAGGGAGACCAAAATTTCCACATTTGTCCTTTTTTAAACTTAAATATTGCTGATATTGCATATGTTACAAAGTATTTTTTTAAAGAAGAGTATTACTGTACAGTTATTGCAATCATCTGAATGATTTTCATAAACATATTCAGAGTTTGTATGAATGCTCTGAGGGATAACAGAAGTTGCAGCTCTGAAAACAAAACCACTGAAATTTCTTCTGTGTTTGATCATTTAAAGTCACCCATGGTCTGCGCGCTCAGCTCATGGAAGTCATCTGGGATCGTATCTGTTGAAAGGACAAAAGAAAAACAGGCAAAGGGACAGAAGAGGGGATATGACTTAGGAGGGTTTGTGCTTTGGTGCATCAGGTGTTCCTGTTTGTTCTGAATGATAGATTAGTCACCAGGGGTTCTACATCATCACTTCTGTTAGTGTTCGAACAGCTGGCTCGCTGAAATGTCAGATCATGTCTGATCTTTTCTGAAACTGTTTTCATTCCAGAGATTTGTGGAATATCAGTGGTAGGAGCAGGACATCCCAGCCCCTCCTGCCACCTAGAACAGAGCTCTCCTATCATCACTTCTATCCATCTCATTTCACAAAATTTTCATAGCACCGAATTCAACACAGCTGTCTCAACATCAGATCACCTGCGAGAGGTATAAGTCATTAAACATCTACAGAATTTAATGATAGCCGGTTAAAAGCAAGTGATCACACTTTATCAGTGACAAGTAGTATAACAGCACTGTCCCACTGATGAACGTCAAATTGTCTGATTCCTAGACCTGTGGACCTTGGTTCTGAGCAAATAATTATATATAAATGTGCAGAATTATTGAAAAGGCTAAAAGTCCATAAATAAGATTTCAAGTCTCGGTACTAAATATCTGTTCAAATGTGTAGTAAAGACCAGTGTACGAGAATGAATGTGGGTAAAAATTTGCCTATGCAGTATTTAGATTTGCACATAAACACTAAGTATAGTATTCAAATGTAAAACTGATCTTCCACTTGCATTAACAAAGGCAGATACACAAGGGTGATCCAATTCAGTGATCTGGAGCTAGACTGGAACCATAAAGTTTTATTATACTGTATATCTGAAATTGAAACTGCTTCTTACCATTGCAGCGATATTTGAGGTTGGACCAAATGATGTTCTCCTGGGAGAAGCAGAATACCCCCAGACGCCCACCTCTCATGGTGGTGTCAATAATCACCCCAGTATCAGCCACCAAATCTGGACCTTCATAGAATCGGGCCCTGCTCAGTGTAATGAGTACATTTAGGACAGGAGACAAAGGACATGACAAAGTAATTTGCTTTGGGTTGATGTGTCTGCCAAGTAGTCAAACACTCAAATAGGCACAGACAATGGAAGCCCTGCTTTTTCCGCTCACCGGATGTATCCCACCTGCGGCCTGTGCTGGAGGAACCAGCGGTACGACATCTTGTCCTTCCAGCCCTGGTTGCGTGGGTCCTTCCACAGCAGCCTCACCTGGTCATCCGTGTCTCCGGTGTGCCACAGGGAGTTCCTCAGGTGTTCCCCAGGGCCCGTCTTTGACTTCACCACCTAGACGAGGAGAAAGAGGACAGTGAACAAGGAGTGATCTTCTCCTTACTGGGGTAGAGGTATGTTTCTTCCAAAATGCCACAGGAAGACACCAGACTCAAGAAAGAGGAATTTATTATTCTTTGAGAATTTCTGTAAGAGCTGTCAGGTGGCCATTTTCAGGGATGATGCTGTAGAAAACAGCTGGCCAAACATGGCTTTAGAGGGGAATGAAACTGTGTGGTTTTCCCAAGTTCTCAGCTCTGGATTGCTTCGTCGAACTCTCTATGTTCATGCCAAGTCATGTCAGCTGGTGTATCTGGTACTCATTAGATGTGATGCTTGGATCTTGGCAAGATCAGTGTGAATCTTCACTACCAATCCAGATAACACCACTGGCGCATAAGAAATGATTAACAGTAGATGGTCATGATCGGTTGACTGGTTCACAATTGACTTTGACCCTTGGCTTGATGAATTAATCACAATCATCTATCGATTAACACCCTCTTCCCTCTTTCCCCCTTTTCACTTTCTACACCTTGACGAAGTTTTCCTCAACGGGTATCAAAGTGTTGGCAAAAATAATGTCAAGCTTGGCAGTCGAATAAACATGAATCACAACAACCAGAGCTACCAGTCGTAATTTTTCTTCTCTTCAGTAGGTGCGGTTAGAATTCACAGTGCAGTTAGAATTCATTTTCCTCAACCTGTGGGACTGCTATGCAATGCTGTTACCCAGGACCCTGCTCTAGAACGTTCCCAGAAGAGCAGATGCTTCCTTGGAACCACAATACCATACATTTAGTGTAGCTACACATTTTGTCAACGGCTGTTTCACTTATCCCCGAGCTCTGTGGCTTGCTTCTCTCCACACAGTCCCTGCACACTCCGTGGTGCAGACACAGCTGGAAGCTGGCAGAGGAAGACCTTCTGTACAACCAGCCCTCAGATACAGCCAGCATGGGGTAAACTTGGGAATGCCCTCCACAACCATCCCGCTTGAGCTCTGACCAAAAGGCACAAGCGTATGTGTATTATCCAAAGGGGATAAATCAAAAAATCATATAATAAAATCAAAAAAACGGAGTGGTGCAGATGAAAGCATTGCTAAATAACTTCACACAAGATCCCAGCTGAACAAGTCTGAATCATCACAAGGTCCCACACAGAGTTAGAGAGTTCTGGAAATAGAAAAAAACTAGTAATTATAAATCAAGAGCAATGCATTTGATGTTTTCGGATGTCCACATGACCGCCAAAGAGTGTACGTAATTTATCTGGTTTGGGGAGTTTAAAAAACATAAAGTGGGCAATTTTGCATGAACATTGAGGCTTTCATAAAGTACTCACACTAGCATTAAACAGATGGGATGCAGACTTTTTGTTGGTCTTGCAGATGGGTATTGTTAAGCGCTTTATTTAATAATGTTGTGGGGAAGATTCTAAGCTCTGGGTCTCATTTCGCTTATGGCTAGCATTTATGAGCTCTTTAGCAGAAGATTTTAGTTGTATGACAGTGTCATATCACAGATTGCAGAAATCCACTAGTAATAGACACCAAAGCAAAGATTCACAAGCTGCACTTTCTGCGTGAGAACAGGCCAAACAGCAATCATTTTGGGGGCTGAAGGGTGAGCTGACCTTGAGTTGGATGCCTGGTTCCGCCACAGCCCGGAATGGTGTGGCCTGCCAGTAGGTCTGCTCCGTCTGCTTCCACATGACCACGTAGAAGCTGGACGAGTCCTGGTAGCCAAAAATGAAACCGGCGTAGTCGTCGTCTGTCGCCGTGTTCACGTGGAAGGTACCTTCAAAGTCCACCCCGCTGAAGGCAGTATAACCTGGGGAGATGCCACAACAGACACACCAGGGTGCAGAAAACAAAGTGGGGCAATCATGTTCTTCTGGCTTTATGAGGAAGTGGATGTATGGATGAGTGACCCAGTGTAAGTAGTGTATCTAGCAGTGTAAGTCACCTTGGTGAGTAAGGTGTGTGGGCTGATAAAACTACACAGAGTTCATTGGAAGTCGCTTTGGAGAAAAGTGTCTGCTAAATACGTGTAAATGCCATCTCCCCACATCTAGATGACAAAGTACTTTATTGACATGGAGTATAGTGGGCAGTGTAGTGATTTGATCCTCTGCCTTCCACATGAAGGACCCAGGTTCATGTCATTGTCCCACTGTGGTACCCGTGAGTATCCATACTTACTCTGAATTACTCTAGTTAAAAAAGTTACCCAGCTGCATGAACAGATAATTAGTTGTGAATAACCTAGCACATAAACCTCACATTGTGAGGTGTTTTGGTGAAAACTGTCAACTAAATGAAACAATAGCAATAGATGTTTATGGAATGCAAAAAAAAAATAATTAAAAATCATACCTTTGACGTTAATCCATAAATATTTATGTTTGTATCGTGTCATGGGGCGCTAATGCTGAAGTCACGCTTACCCACAGCGAGCCCGGGATCACTGTTCATCGTCTGGACAATCTCCATTCCCTGACGGAGGAATGGGATGGAGATTTACCCAACTATTATACACCAATGTTTATGCTACATATCAGTCCATAGGATGAAAAGTGAACATTTTAAATATTATTTAATATTGGCCTTGGCACCTAAGTACTAGATTATGGAGTGAAGTGTCATACACTTTAATTACACTTTGTTTCTGCAATGACTTTAGCTAATAGGAGATACAGAGCCATCTCACATATCTGTATCTGAAGAGCAGCCACTGGTCAATCCATAATAATCTCACATCCATTGGATCAAGTGATACTCAGAGTACTGTTTTTTTCTTCTAATTTTACCAGCTCAGAATAGAGTAGGAGAAAGACACCTGATTGAGGACCACCCAGTTGGGGTCTATCTGGGCGTCACCCTCAGGGTCCAGCACCACGGTCTGGTAAGCCCTGAAGTCGGTGAGGGTGATCTCAGCATTCTCCGGACAGTTGTCGATCCTGTCGATCACTCTGTCTTTGTCAAAGTCCGATTCGCAGATATCACCCACCCCATCATCTGTTCAAAGGAGCACTCGTATTAATCCCAGGATTTTTCATACATTTCAAAAATCTTATTTTGCTTTACACAGCGATGGCCATTTGCAAGTTTCAAAAATAAGTTGAAAGGTGTGAGAGAACAATTCGTGCTGCCTGTCACGGACTACGCAGGTCACGTACACAGGGCCGATGTGTCCCCCTTCCTGCCACATGCTTTGGCTCCATCTTATCTTTTACCCCATGCCCCTGTCCCGTACAAGATGTTCACGTTTTGATGTCTTCTGTCCTCACAAATGCGCCACATCCTCATCCGAAGTGCCATGTTTTGCAAATCATTAGCTTTCTTTTAACAACTAAATTCATACTATGCAAACATATGATCTGACCAATGAGAAGTTGTTAGTAGCTGACACTCTAACTGTATTCACGGGGTGTATTGTTTTTGTGAGGAAAATCTTGCCTCCCTAGAGCTGGTTTGACTGCTGAACCGCTGTTCAGTGACCTGCTGAATAAAACTTTATTACTTTTATTTGCTGATTGATGTTAAGGGGGGGCATGGTGATGCAGGGGTTTTTGCCGGGGCCTGCTCTGTGGTCGGTCTGAGGTTCGAGTCCTGTTTGGGGTGCCTTGTGGCGGACTGGCGTCCCGTCCGGGTTGTGTCCCCTCCCCCTTCAGCCTTGCGCCCAGTGTTTCCGGGTTAGGCTCCGGTTCACCACGACAAGTAGCTGTAGACATTGTGTGTGTGTGTGTGTGTGTGTGTGTGTGTGTGTGTGTGTGTGTGTGTGTTAAGTGTTAATAGAATTCCCTGACAGAGGATAGTCCATTCAAAAATCCATCATGATGGACTGTTAATGTGAGTGTGTATCTTAGCTAGCCACATACTGTTATCGTCCATTTGGTCCACGTTGGGCACGAGCCTGCAGTTATCCGGTCCAGGTGGCAGGACATCTGGAATGCCGTCATTGTCATCATCATCGTCACACTCATCCCCAAGGCCGTCCTTGTCTGTATCTAGCTGGGAGCTGTTGATGACATTGGGGCAGTTGTCTTTGGAGTCCTGGTGGCCATCGCCATCACTGCAGTGGACAGAAGAAGGAACAAAACCACAATTTTAGAGAGGAAGCATCACGTAGGAGCGAGTGGAAATGCCATTCTTCTAGAGTTATTCTTTCTAGGGAGTTCATAGCAGTGTATGTACTGGACAAAGCCCTCAGCTAGTTAACAATAACTGTATAAAAGAAACACATCTACTAAACGAATAAATGTAAATATAAATGCTACCTGTCTTGGTTTGTGTCACAGGAATCTCCAACAAGATCGTGGTCACTGTCCGACTAAAAGACATTTGAGAACAAGGGCAAACTATAAGGTCAAGAGTCAAACTATAGCAACTTCTCAAGCGTTCTAATGTTTTTCATTAGCAGGTGACATTTAATCATTCAGGAAAAATTCTTCTCGAGTCTTAATTAAACGTAATATGTCTGAAGCTGGGATTTCCTCTGAGTATAAAAGAATTGGAGCAGTCATCATTACTTTCTGGTTCTCCAAGGCCTTCTGAAACCTAAGAGCAGATCCCAGGCTTGTGAGCGGTTCCTCTGACCTGGTTGGGGTTGGGAACATCAGGGCAGCTGTCACAAGCATCACCCACTCCATCGTTGTCCCGGTCAGTCTGGTCAGGGTTAGGAACCCTCTGGCAGTTGTCCAGAAAGTTCTTCAACCCTGATAGGCAGCATAAATGGACACCATTACATGCTGGAATTGGCCTGTGATCCTTGAAGTCAGAACCCGATCCACACACAACCCCAGTGTGCTGTGTGTGAATGAGTAAAGACCTGCTGGCACAGCTGTCAGCGCCTTACAAATGATGGAATTCCGGATGTCACTTTTCATTCCACCAAAATCCATCTGGAATGATCGCTTGGCATTCCATGTGTAAATCTATCCCAGTGCCATAGTGTGTTGAAGAATCTCTGTAATGCTTTTATCCAATGACATGTCCATACACCGATTAATTCTGCACATTATTTTTTCAGCTTGTGCTTCAGAAAGAAAGTATACACACACACACTTTCTGAACCACTTGTCCCATATGGGGTCACAGGGAACCGGAGCCTACCCGGCAACACAGGGCATAAGGCCAGAGGGGGAGGGGACACACACCCAGGACGGGACGCCAGTCCGTCGCAAAACAACCCAAGCAGGGCTTGAACCCCAGACCTACTGGAGAGCAGGACCCAGTCCAACCCACTGCGCCACCAGGCCCCCTTAGAAAGAAAGTAGATCTTACAAATAACCAGTCATGCATATTATTCATTGTAGGACTGGCTACAGAAGACCACTGCATTGAGACATCTTTCAAATCTCTCAAAATATTTTCCCTGAGAAAAAGATCTAAAAGTGATCACTGTTGACATTTATACTGTACATACGTTTAACCAACCATCCAAACAATTTCAATAACCACTTGTCCCAAGTGGGGTCGCGGCGAGCCAGAGCCTATCCCAGAGAAATTGGGTTCAAGGCTGAAGGGGGGACACACCCCAGACGGGACACCAATACATTGCAGGGTACATATGTTTAATATGATTCAATGATTTTCACTTATGTATTGTAAAATACATTAGCTATGTATGGTGTGTTGACACAGGACAGGACAGAAGTGTCTGGCAAACTACTGTTTGTGGCCCATACCTGACAAGAGGCAAAGGGCAGAACTGTATATTGTGTGTGCTCTGCTTTATACCTAATAACACAAATGCAGATATGTATGATCAATCTTTCAGTATTAACAAAAATTGAAAGAAATAATGGAAATTGGATTATAAGCACTGAACTGCACTGGTGCCACTCTGTACTGCCTGCCAGTGAAAGTGGCTTTACTTCAATTTTCTCTTTTTTTCTTGTAATTTATTTGTTCCTCATTTCAATTTTTCAGTATAACGGCACTTTGTTGTTATGTGCTATGTCTGTTGTGACTTGTGCAAATGTTCCTGTGGGGATTAAGAAAGTATTGTCCCATCCTGTCCTGTCCCATCCTGTATCCTGACACTGAGAACAGGCAGGGAAGAGAGAATAAATGTAAATATTGAATCGTACCATTTAGCCAGTGCAAATGGTACATTTCCTGAAGAAACTATGAGTTTAACTCTTTATTTCATTAATTAAAAGAAGCCTAGAAAACTATAAGCTTCTATGTTACTAGAGGCAGGTAGAATAATAGCGATTACTGGCTAGAGGTTAGGGGTGGTTTTAGGTTCAAACCCCACCCATTGCTACAGTGCCATTAACAAGCTTACCCCACATTGCTCAACTAATATTTATCAAGCGCTATAAATTGGTAAACAGTTGTCAGTATAGAACAGTTCTCAGTATCTGAACATTGTATGGTGTTTTGGAGAAAAGTGTTAAGTAAATAAAAATGCTCTGAATCATATCCCTCAGTTCTCAGAATTTTGCAAGCAAGTTCTTCATATGTTGGACCATAACCATTGCTACATTTGGGATGCAGATCTAAAGAGATGAAACGTCAGGCAGGGGTTTCTGTTTACGGTATTTCCCTAGCTGTACAGCGTCCAGCCCTAGTTTCCCGCCAGAGAAGGGGAAGAGCCGCGTGACCGGCTCTCTAGCGCCATCTGCTGCTCCGAGTGTCGTTGCCACGGCTGTGCTGTGCCTCATGGGAACTTGCGCTCAAAGAGCCTTCGCATTGCCAGTTATAAATACTGCCAGCGATTGTTGACGCGCTTTGGAAATCGAGTCAGTCGCTGCAGTTGGGCTACATCCGTTCAACCAAATTTGATTTTGTAAATTCAATGTTCTTTTCAGCAAATTTATTTGTAACCTTGCAAAGGGTGCAGAAAATACTGTCCACGCTTTTTTCTTTAATGCGATTCCATAGCCATTCAACACGGCTACTGATTCGAAAACAGTAGTATCAAATAGTTGTTGCGCTGAATTTGTTCATTACCCATCATGTCCTCGGCATAAAGTCTTCAAATCACAGATCTCTGGTGGCTGAAGCCTGATTTTCGACCAAAAAAGTGGCACTCCTGGAAAGATTATTCTGGAATAAAATCTTCAAATCACAGATCTCTGGTGACTGAAGCCTGATTTTCGACCAAAAAAGTGGCACTCCTGGAAAGATTATTCTGGAATAAAATCTTCAAATCACAGATCTCTGGTGACTGAAGCCTGATTTTCGACCAAAAAAGTGGCACTCCTGGAAAGATTATTCTGGAATCACTGGCAGCACTGGACCCTGCAGCAGCTGGGCTAAAATAATCATTCTTATTTTCACTGGATTTCTTGTTCACGGTATCAGTTGTGGATTTACCATGCTTTACCCTTGCAAATCATTTTCAATTCCCTACTGTGTTTGTGTGCTATGAAACCAGCCGGTGTTGGAGTGTGTCTCACACTCTCAAGCAAAGTTTGGAATTTAAAATGCAGCTCTTACTGGAAAGTAGAGTCATCTGAACTGTCGGTGGTAGTCAGACCACAACAGCAAAGTTCATTTTTCTTTTGTGGCTTCATGGAATGACTCTGAAACTCTTAGTTGGATGAAATGCTCGGGTCTTAGTTCCTAAGCAAACCTTGGAAACTCAGAAATATCAAGTAAACCTGTCTGCAGCAGTTAAACATCACTGAGAACATTGACAGCAAAAAAAGCACAATGGACCAACTTCTGCCCCTCCCAAGCCTCCTCCATTGCACAGTCCAGACATCCCCCCCTGCAATACATGACATTTACTGCTCCCATCATAAAAATGTGTGCCAAAGTTTATTACTGCTATATTTCCTTTGAATGCTATAAGCTGTCTCACCATCGCCATCCATGTCATCATCACATGCATCCCCTTTGCCATCTTGGTCTGTGTCCCTCTGGTCCGGGTTGTCTATCAGATAGCAATTGTCGCAGGCATCTCCATGGCGATCCTTGTCACTGTTCCTCTGGTCCACATTGGGTGTCAACCAGCAGTTGTCCTGAAAGGAGTGGGTAGGAGAAACCAGGTGAGGCTGTTCACTTAGTTGAGGTACTGGGTGTGTGTAGAGGGGATGATGGACTCACACCTGCTCGTTTAAAATGTTGTCTCCGTCAGCATCTTCATCACAAGCATCACCCATCCCGTCACCATCGGCATCCTCTTGCCCAGAGTTGGGAACGTACATGCAGTTGTCCTACAGTCAGCACAAAATGTGGGATTCTAGAACTGACAGGGCCTTGGTTTGGGTTCACGTTCAAAGACCTTTTTCACAAAGTCTACTGCTGGACCTAGGAGAGGTCATTACCTTCCTGCACTGTGGGTCTTTACACCTGAGCTTCCTATCAGGATACCCGTCGATGTCTGTGTCTTTGCCGCACATGTAGCCATTCCCTGCCCAGCCGATCCCACACTAAAGATCCAAAGCATATATTTTAACGAAACATACTATGGACTCTTAAAGTGCAATGAAGAAACTGAATGTGCCAAAGGGAAAAGGGTCAAAACAGAGCCATGAATTACGGTGTATATACAGTGCTAAAGGTGACACATTGCCAAATGCTCATACGGCTGCCTGGGGCACTGTTTAAAAAGCAGTTAAGATCAACGTCAGATCTCGAGTTACATGACAGATTATGGAATATGGAATAGGGCACACTCATACAAGAACTGTGGGGAAACACTGGTGTTGTTTTATTGTCTTAGGTTTTTAGTAGACTCAAGGAGGAAAAAGTCCACATGGGTCATACCACGCAGGAGATGCTGCCGTCTCGCTCCACAACGCACCGGCCATTGGGATCGCAGGGGTTCTCCCGGCCATTCGCGCACATCTTTGCAGGCTGACAGCCGCTCCCCTGGCTGCCCTCAAAGCCATCTTTACAGCCGCCACAGCGGAAGGAGCCCTAGAGAGCCGAGGAGAGAAGTCTATCTGCTTAGCCATCGTGTAAGAGGTGATGAGAGGTCCTGTCCATTGAGATGGACAGCAGAGACATACAGTACAAACAACCAGCACTGCTTGAAAGCATGTGACCCCCATGTCACATTTGTAACGTGAAATCGTAATCAGATCAAGTCCTTACTTTCCCAGTGTCTGTAGATGCAAATGCTAAGCTGCGTTCAGAGGACCTGATACATGCAATTGAATGAAAACAAATTAAGGTACCTTGGTCTTCGGTCAAAAAAAATTGTTGAAAACCTTGTTACATTAGATTGGTCAAGAAGGGACTTACAATGAGATTAATTTAAAAAACTGCAAATCAGGCTAACTAATGTTTTGTTCTTGTTCGTTTTGGCAAAGTTTTGACAGCCTTCTCACAAATACAAGAAGAAGTCTGGATGGTGTCAGTCAACCAGTACAGGATCACAGCATAACAGGTCATGCCGTAATATACAGAGGACCCAGGGGATCTCAGGAAGAGACTTTAAGTGTTCATTAGTATGGATATGGTTAAAAAAACTGCAAACACTCACACCACTTTAAACACGGGAGCTGCTCAGTGTGAGTGTCATCTGTTTTTAAACAGCCTGATACAGAAAGCTAAATTGGTTAAAAAGATCTATAAATATTTCACTTAAGCTGTGGCAGCTATAACTGCACAGCTGAAAACCACTGATATGTGTATGCAAACAGAAATAAGCATGCATACAACCAGTGGCACTTTGACCTCCAGGGATTTTTTCTCCCCTGCCGTTTGGTTGGGATTTTTTTTGATCTGTTCCTCCTCGGCCAGTTGGTTTACTTACAATAACTACTTATATTTTTAATATTTAATATAGTTACTCTAATAATTTAATGTGGCCAACCTTTTATTTGTCTTATGTCTTTAATCCTTTGTTCAGTGCTCTGTCACTGTGTGAGTGCTCTACAAAAATGAATGAAATTGAAGTGAATAAAGAATAAATAGAAAGACAGAAACAAAACAATATTATGGGATATATTTGAATATAAGGAGCCTGATGTGATGAGACTGTAAGGAAAGTGTGGTACTCTTACCATAGAGTTGTGACAGTAGGAGTTAGGGGTACAGCCACCGTTATTAGGCCCTTGGCACTCATCTATGTCATTACACACCTGGAAGCAGCATGAAGAGACAGCTCAGTGGGCCACAACATGATCAAAAGAGTGAAAAAAATCATAGCAGAAGCATAAAACTAGCATTTAGTTTGAACAGACACACGCAGAAGGTAGTGCCTTACAACCTGAAGGCTGCAGATTTGAGTCCTATCTACTACTGTAGTACCCCTGAGCAAGGTACTTACCTTGAATTATTGCTCCAGTAAAAATTACCCAGCGGAATGAATGGGTAAATCACTGTAAGTTGCTTTGGAGAATAATGTCAGTTAAATAAGTAAATGTATAACCATAAACATCTTCTGCTACCTTGTTTAATTGCTTAAAGTTCCTCCCAGTAATTAATTTTAATGGCAGTCAGACTTTGCTTCCTTGCAATTAAAAGCATGAAAGGTCTGTATGGTGCTCACCTGCTTGTGTGTCTGTGCGTACTGGACTCCGACTCCCTGAACGGCCTGGCCCGTGTAGCCCCGGGGGCAAGCCTCGCACCGGAAGCCTGGGGCCGTGTTGATGCAGCGCACCCCAGGGAAGCACGGATTAAACTGACACTGTGAGAACACAGCAGGAACATGAACACAAGGTCAATCGCAGGCGTCTCGTTACTAGTCCCAGCCAGCAGATTTGAAAAACAGCATCGCCCTCCGTTACGGTGAAGAAGGGGAGGTGTTTCATATCTGGTGCATAGAGATAAAACAAGGAAACTAACTAATCTGTCACACAAAAGCTAATCCTAATTGTAGGTGTCCATCGTATCGTTGCCCTAGACTCATCAGCACTGAATGGGCCATGTGCAGGATGAAGATGGAGTGCCAGACTCCTTGCAACTTACTGCATTCTGCAAAAATGTCAGTTTAATTATATTTAATAGAGTATTCTGAAAAACCAATGAAAAGTATTCAAACATCCTGGTCACATTTTTCCACACATTAATCAGACCTGTTTAAAGGAGCAAATGTTTACAAAAGCAGCACGACACTCCAATGTGCTGTGGTGGGAGGGAGACCATTTGGACACAGATGTCTATTATTATACCAGCAGTTCCATCAGCCATCATTCGCTTACTTAATCCTTGAACAAACAAGGCTGAGGTTCATCACCGCCCCTGTCAGGCAAGCGCTACATCGGGACAGATGGCACGATATAGTGAGTAATGGAAACTACGAGCCACCAAAGCAGCCTGCTCCTTTCACTGCAATGTTATCAGCATCTGAGCAAACAGATTTTTCCATCTCGTGCTTCCAGTTTGGAGCTGGTACCGGAAATAGCAGTCTACACGGTGGTATGAAAAGAACCACATTTTGGGAAATGATTTCACTTCTAGTTGCTTCACCTGCCAGGAAGGGCACAGCAGCAGTTGCTGTGGATACCTTTGAGCTTCAGCCTTGCCAGATGGACTGCTGCTTTACACGACGAGGTTCTCAAGGGAGTTGGCAGCTGGTTTTGTTTGGAGATTAGGGCTCGCAACCAGTAACGTGCAGACAGATCATGGCTCCCTAACCACTAATATCTCTCTTCTAACGAAGTGACAGTTACAGTCAGGTAGTGATATAGCCCAAGTTGACACCAGTGTTGTGAGAACCAACTTGGTGTAATAAATCATATATCATGTTGACATCTTCTAGGATGCAAAGGTGTGAAAAATAATCAACTTTGTAATATGGGACATAGTTCTTAGTCTGTGTATCCATATAGTAGCTGGGACCTCAAAGTTAGTTGGACTGGTACTCCAGGCAACGTGTGGCACAGTGGTTACAGGAGGAATGTGACAGGTGAATGAGTAAAAGTAGATTGGAATCTTATGTACGATCTAACCCTCCTTCAGTTCGTGAGATGTAAATGTTTGCTTACACCTTGGAGCTGCTTTAGAAAGTTTTGGTATTTTCCAGAAGCTTCTGTATCTGTATGTTGCAAATAAACTACTTTTAAAAGAAAGTGAGTTCAAATGCTCTCATCCTCTCTACCAAGACTCCCAATGGAGACAACAACACGCAGTTATTACCTCATCCACATCATCACAGTTGACTCCGTCGCCCGTATAACCATCAGGACAGGGCCTGCACGTGATCCCATCCTCTGTCTGAATGCACATGTCTGTCCTGAAGCACGTTCCAGGCTGGCATTCTTGTAGGGCTGTCGATGGGATCTTCACGTCATCCAGACCTTTGGCAAGAGCCAAAGTTTTTTTAGCTTTGTGATTTCCACGAAGAGTCAGCAACATTTTTGTGTAAGATCACCTCGATCCCCATGATGCCACTTTAACAATCATCAAACAATCTAGATAGCTCGTTCCTTAATATTAAATGAGTCAAGTAAAAGATTTGTCTTCTGTTTGTTTTGCATGCATAATTTTTCTAAAATGAACCCTGTGGTAATATCAATCGATATGCTCATCTGAGGCAGACTGTGCGAGCACAACTCATAGCACATCAGTTCAACAAGAGGCAAGTTTTTAAAAGTGAAGATCAATGAAAAAACAGATTTTGCATTAGTATTAAAGAACTATAGAAAAGACAGGCTTTCTATGATGATTTTACATATCTGACTATTGAATTTATTAATGATCTGGTGCTGAAAGCTCATCTTACCACAGGCCTTGCACTCTATAATGGCATTTCTTAGGACTGTTGTCTCTTTGACCTGGAAAATAGGAGAAAAGGCTTAAGATGAATCTGGGTGGCTGGGTGTCAGCAGGCCTAACAGAAAGATAGGCTTGTACCTGTCGCAGGAGGACATCCTTCAGTTCAGAGATGACCCTGGTGAGCTCCGCCATCTGATTGGACATTTGCTTTGCGTTCACACCTGTAAGGAAAACCAGAGCTGTTTGTTATCACAAATTCGATATAGCTGTTCGCTATTTTCCGTTCAGGATCCTGATAATTTTGTTTTTCTAATATATTTCTTTCATATACCTCAGTTGGAAAAAAGAAGACCTTGTGATTAAGCCACATTACTTGTAGTCAGAAATGCTATACTTGTTATCCCATGAAAGTTACATTTACTTATTTAGCTGAGGCTTTTTTCCAAAGCAACTTACAACTTTAAGGTTACAATTAGTTACCCATTCACACAGCTGGGTAATTTTACTGGAGCAATTTCAGGGTAAGTACCTTGCTCAAGGGTACTACAGTTGGAGATCAAACTGGCAATCTTTGGATCCAAAGGGAGCAGCTCTAACCCCTATATTACCAGCTATCCCTAGGAAAGAAAAGTTTTTCTACCTTCTAAAGTAATAAAACTGAATTTCTTCACTAAACAAGCATGGTGCCCTACCAATTTTTTCCACTCGTATAAAAATAAGTTTAACATTTCTCAGGAAAACAAGATTTTCAAAATGCATACGAAACCACATAAAGGTGGCGAAGCAAAACATTCTTAGGGGGTTTATTTTAAAATGCCTGAAGCTGAATGGTCCGTTCAAGATCTTTTAGATCCTGTCAGATCAGAACAGATTGTTAACCCATATTTACACATAACTCAGCAGGAGTTTACTGCTATTTTTGTTTTTCAAACACAGAATAGTCCAAGAATTTTAAACAGTGTGTGCTGCACGCTTAGAAGGCCAAGGCTGGTAACCTCAACCCAACAGTATGTTCACAAAGACCATCACAGCAGGAGGAAAAAACAAATTCCTTCAACAAAAAACTTCTGTCTCCAGGACCTGAATGTTCTTCTAAGATCATACAAAAACACTGAGATACATAAAAAATACATTCAGTCAATGCATGCAAAAAACTGAAGCAATGCACTGTGTGGCTTATAGGCTACACTGACACTGTATCATGAAATATAAAAAAGAATAACTTTTCAAAAATAAATAAGTGAAAAAATTAAAAAAAAAACAAATAATAAATAAACAAATTTTGCATCACGGAATACCAAAGAAGCTTTGTCTGAAAGTGATTAAGAGATGGAAAGAAAGCAATGGGAAAAAAAATCCCCACTGGGGCAATCCAAGGAGGAGGAATTTGTATTTAATAAATTTCAAATCCGTGTTGTTCTTTGGAGTGGTCAAAGTATTTACTTTAATATAGATGACAGAAGACAATTTATGCTATGAGGTCACAAAATTAGGTAAAAGCAAGGAAAAGAGTGCAATATGAAACACTTACCCAGCATTTGCACTGAGTCACTCTGCTGCAGGTCACAGTCTTGCAAAGAAAGAACATTTTCTACAAAATCTCCAGTGACCAGCTTCAATTCTTCCAGCTCATCCTTCCAGACAGAACATTGCATACTGTGTTAAATAAATAGCTCTGGTTATATTAAATCATATTAAGAGACCCCTGGAGTACAAGTACTACAAATACTCTTTTTCCCTCGCTAAAGTCAAAGTTAAGACTAAGCATCTCTCTGCCATGTTCCAGTGAACGACAGCAGATCCATTCAAGCCACATCGAAGCAAGGCTAGTAATAGTAGACACCCTAAAATACATATCCCACAACATCCTTGGGCAGTGCTCCATACAGTAATGATGTCTACTTACCTGTGATTTCTTTGGCATGGTCTTGAGGTCTACCATGTTGGGTCCTGCCGACAGGCCCCGGAAGGCGGCTGGCAGTTCCCTGACTGTCTCGACAAGTCTGCAGTCTACGTAGAGGTCTACGCCCGCAGGGCCATGCAGCAAGCCTTTCAGGTGGAACAGGATGGCATGGCGCTGTCCATCTGCCAGCTGGAGGTTGTTGAAGGTGGTGCTGCTCAGCTTACCATCACTCCTCAGGTACCGGAGAGTAGCTGAGGAGATCATTTCATTTGTTTTCATTCTAGTTTCTTTCATTCTACAGGATTATTACACATATCAGTAAGTGAGCCATATCTTGTTAGGACTGTCTTTCACCAGAAGGAGGACAAAAGAGCAGGACACGAGAGGACAGGAAAGGACAGAAGAAGGCTTTTCATTGTCTTAATTACAAATGTAAAAACACAACTAAAGAAACGAGCCATCCAAAATCATATTGTACAACTGAGAAGTTACAGTCATTTTATGCAACACTGCTTGAAAAATTAGGCTGGCCAAAATGAACAGCCTGAAATAAATTGTTCATTTGCACTGAAACAATCCCTTAGTTTGAAATTCCCAGTTTCAGTGGAATTTAATAGAAAAAAACCACATTAACCTTTGTTGAGCTTCCCAGTCACTGTGAATTCAAAATATTTGCTTTTATAAGTTGGGTTAAGAAGGGCAAATAATGGAGTGGCAGATTTGGTCTGGAGCTGGAATGTTGTTAGGATGAAAACTTCATTCACTGCTTGAGCCTCCAGCTCTCGCTGCAGAAGGTCTGGCAGACAGTCAGGAGACGCCAGGAGGTCGTAGACTGGAAACGGAAACAAGGAGGTGAAAACTTGCTCCACACATGTACACATTTCTTTCTTGTTTTTTTTTTTTTTAAGAAATACAGAGACTGGAGTTTAAACCACTGACAATGTTAATCTTATAATGCTCAAACATTGATATTTGTTTTCTGAAAAGACGACCTGGTTAGCTTCTAGCTAAAACCACTTGAGCCTGACCACTTAATGCTCTCAGTGGAATTTCAGGGTTTGGGTAGAATTTAATGATGACAGGAAAACTGCTAAGAAAAATGGAAAAGGGGATGTATTAAGGCAACGCAGTGAGACCTGTGATCAGGAGCACTGGGTGGGGAACGCCCGTGCCATCAGACGCCAGTTGTTAGCAAATGCTTTGGGAATTTCCTGTCAGCAAACACAAGCTTTCAAACCTCTGTCCCTCAGCTATGAAGAAAGCAGAACCCTTTCTGGGTTTCGCAACCAGCCGGATTTGGGAGCGTGGTGCCAGAACACTGTGTCTCACCTTTGTGATCCTTAATAAAAGCAACTGGTTTCAGACCTGCCCGAAAATCACGTGGACGACAATAACACAGAGAGGCAGGAAATCTTCTGGTCAAATGTATGATGACAAAAACACAAACCTACTGATTTTCTGAGGTTTCCTACTGCACTTTATTTCATGTGGTCATAGAAAAAAATTGTAAACAGGGCACTTAATTTTCCCGTTTCGCATATTTTACTGCTTCAGAATTTGAAATATTTGGAAAATCTATGATAAAGATTTCATTCTTGTACAGCAGATAACAGATATGGGCAGGAAAAGGAGCATCTTTGGACAGAGGGATGTGATCACAGTTTAGCTTCTGCTAAGAGTCAAAGTATTTATTAGACTTTGACAAAATTACTAGTTGACACTTCTCTCGTATTGTGGAGAACAGATTTTAGTCCTTTTCACACATTGCTGTACCTATAATTTTCAGTACTGTACCATATTCCAATGTATTCCACACACACACACACACACACACACACACACACACACACACACACACACCGTCTGAAACCGCTTGTCCCATACGGGGTCGCGGGGAGCCGGAGCCTAACCCGGCAACACAGGGCAAAAGGCTGGAGGGGGAGGGGACACACCCAGGACGGGACACCAGTCCGTCGCAAGGCACCCCAATGTATTCTAAAACTCTGAAATTTAAATGAGATTTTGAAACTGAACAACTTATCAGAAAACACTTCTGCAGAGCCTTTAAAGTATTACCTTTTCAAACATTGAACACTGTATGTTTGTAATGTTACTGAAATAATATACCTATTGTGTATTGTTGTGATGTAACGTGCAATAACTTTAACATGGCATAAACATTTGCAAACTAAGAGAATCATTGTTATGCAGCCATGGAAATTCTGCCTGGTGCTTTGCTATTCTGTTATAACAGGATATTAGATGTCGTAAAATTTTCTACAGAACAGAAAATTTCACTGAACACATTCTTATGCTCTATGGAGTTTAATGATCTAATACCATTAATAACAGTTAATAAAAATACTAGTTTTTAGAGCCAAAATATTGTATCGCGCTGTTTTACCCTGCTGCTTTTATCTCTACTTTTTATGGCTGTTTCCATGCATCTCATTAGAGATTTAAGATGTAAATAAACAAAGTGTAAAAAAAGTATCTGGTTTTCTTTTATGACAGTAATGTTTTCCATTTATCGAGTTGGCACAAATGTTTTAAACATAAGAAAAGAGAGAATACAGAGGCCCCATATGCACACCTGCAGAAAGAACAGAATTAAAGGAGGTAGCAAACTATGGGAATTAAAGCAGGTAGCATCCGGAGTGCCTCCTTACCTGTGCCTTGAGTTTGCACACTTGTACACAGCTGCAGCATCATCTGTGAGACCAGCAGAGCCCACCAGGGACCCATCCTTTTTATTTTTCCAGAATAAGCCCCTGTATTCCAGTAAGCTGTTAGGACCTGGCTCCCACGCACTGACTGTGAATGCAGAAGGCTGTTGTGACTTTGTCCAGCTGAGTTTTTATGGCAGAGAGAGGGAGACGGTTGTCTTGGAGGAGTCTCCTGCTTGGTCAGCCAAGCTCGGACTAGAGTAACTCCTTCACGTGGGACAAGAAAGCCAGAGAGATGGTGGCGTAGGCTGGGGATGGGGCTTTTTTCTTGTTTTCCAACTACCCCACACAGTGAAGGCGTGTCTGTAGTGCAGACCCCGATTGTATCTGAATAACATTTGTTTATATGGTTATTTATAAAACCATCTATTTATATACATATATACATGTATGTATGTAAGTGTGTTTATACGTGTGTCTTTGTGTGTCATGAAGAAACTGGCATCAGAAACGGATTGAGTATGAATTTCCTTGTTTTACACCTGTAATGAATATTATGCTGTAACTAAAATATAACTAAATCATGAGACAAGTTGTGAGGTCATCTGTCTGCACGCCCTGTCCAGGGATACTTTATTTAATAAGGATTCCAGTAACATGAAACCAGCCTAGAAGGAAAGACTGAAAAAACAGTGCATTTTTTCCAACCCTGAAAATTAATTCTGATACTTAGTAATTAAGAAATTCAGTAATTCATGTAGTAAATCTTGATTTAGAAGTATCAGCAGATCTTGTGTCTAAAGAACTGAATGGTTAGCTTCAGAACAATACTGAACGAGGGCTTCATTCAGTTTTTCTTACTTGTAAATGAACTTACTTGTAACACTGCTCTCCTTCATTGAGGTAACCTGCTACATAAATTCTGCATTTACTATAATACTGCACATAATTCTGGTGAGTTCCTGTACTTAAACTAAAACTGAAAAATCTGGCTGTCTTTACCTTATTTTTCCACAGATCCCTGGAAAATGGTCTTGTTGGATAATTTCTCTCTGACACAGAGGAAAGAGATTCATAGCCAAGATTTGTGACAAATCTCATCCAGTTAGACTAAACTTCATGTCTTTATGAGAATACCAAATTCATTGGAACTGATGAAATGCACTGAAAGTGCAAGTTGTTGTCCAGTACAATCTCTACAAAATATTTTAACAAGTTTTTCCGGGGCAAGGTTGTTTTTTTTCAGCATTAGCTAAGTTCACTTACAAATTCCATCTTAATAGCTTTTACAGGTCTAGTGAAGTACTCGATTGTTGGTCAGTGAGCTGCAAAAGTCCACAAAACACAATCTAGCCAAATATGTCATAGTTTGGATTCTCTGTGTTGTTAATATCTAGGTATATCTTTAGCAGACATTCTTATCCATTGCAACATTCATAATTCCACTCTTCCTCAGATCAATCTCACAGGCTGTCTGTTTCCAAAGTAAATTTAATTTAGGTACATTCACAAAGCTTAGAAAATTTGGGAATATGTGAAAAATTTAAAACATATTCATTAAATTTCCAAGTCCTTTAAATATAAACCTCTTATTTTCAATAACCTGCAATGTATGCATGATCACGGGTGTTCAGAAAACATGCGTATATACTGAAATTCTTAAGCTACCTTTTCAAAGTACAATGTTTGACCTCTGAAGATGTGAAAAAGAAATATTTGCTCTTACTTATTTCAATTATGCGTTCAGCCTAGCCATAAACTTAGGTTGCTGCGTTCTAAAAGGGAGGTAGCTTTTGAATAGTATCATTACACACACACACACACACACACACACATTTTCTGAAACCGCTTGTCCCAAGCAGGGTTGGAGGGAGCCGGAGCCTAACCCAGCAACACAGGGCATAGGGCTGGAGAGGGATGGGACACACCCAGGACGGGATGCCAGTCTGTTGCAAGACACCTCAAGCGGGACTCGAACCCCAGACCCACCAGAGAGCAGGACCTGGTCCAACCCACTGCACTACCACATCCCCCCTACTAGTATCATTAACTCGGATATATTCTACTAAGTGAAACATGGCAACTACCATTGGACCCATATCACTGGGGTTTGCCGTCTGTACACAGCGTTACCCACTGAGCCATAACTGTTGCTCGTACTACCAAGATTACTGTCTGCAAACACACTTACACCAACTTCCGCATACTTCTGCATGCATACATAAGGGCTGTTGACAAAATTTGCTAATTTGTTCAATGTGCTTCTCACTTGAAAACATACCCTTAGAGACTGGGAGTAGACAGTCATGGTCAAACGTGACAGATAGTGTGTCATAACCTACCATGGCAGTCTTAAACTTTACCAACCTTGTATATCCCACTTTCCTGACCATACATTTTCCCATACATAAAATGTTACATTCAGTCATGTTAAAACCTATTAATTGCCTGTTTGAATTTAGTAATTACAAAAACCCATTTACTAAAATTAACTTTGCTCTCATTGTTTTATGGTAGCAAGGTGAGCTTATGAGTCTGTTGAAAGGTTTTTATGGTGCAATTCGGATGGACTTTAAAACAAAGCTTGTCTTGCCTGCCAAAATGAGTAACCAAACTATTGCCAGGACTGACAAGTAACAGCTGGTATTTGTTGCGACATCGGGGTTCTGCTATCGTTGTGGCGAATTGCAAGAAGGTTGTAAAATGACTTTTTCCAGCTCCCTCAAATTGTTTACTGGATGGGGGAATGGGGGATAGAAATATGGAATGTCTGCTGGCATCTGACTTCTAATTCTTCTGTCCAGAATTTGAGGGTTTTCTTTACTTTTTTGAGAAGTCATAACTGTTGTATTCCTTTAAAAAATATAGAGTAGAATGTTTATTTCTCTCAGGACATACATATTTCATTTAATTTTTCTCCCTTGACTTTCAGCTGGGATTTCTTTGTTCCTTTCATCCGTGGCCAGTAGCCATACCTACAACTTTAATAACTGCACAGATAATGTATTGCTATAGCATACTGTATAGTCAACCATCTTATTTTATTTATCTTGTCTCTTAGTTCACAGCTTTGTGTCACTGTGTGAGAAGTGCACTCTATAAACATAAACTGAAACTTCTTTAAGTACCTTTCTCAAGTAAGAGCATTATAAAAGAAAACCTCAAAACATATAATTTTTTTTAACAAGATCATCTGCCCAACTATCTATACAGATTCCTCAGTAATTCATCCATTTTCAATTACTGCTTATTCCAGAAAGACTGGGTGCAGGACTCAAGGGAGTACACCAGTCCATCACAGAGTAATCACATACACCCATTCACACACTAAGGGCAATTTAGGATCACAGCTTCATCTCAATGACATATCGTCGGACTGTGGGAGGAAACCAGACACCAGGAGAACATGCAAACTCCACACAGACTGAGCAGAGATTGAACCCATGTTCTTTTGCACCAGCCAGATGCTGCCAAGCAGCACCACTACTTGTTGCACCACCATGCTGCCCATTTTGAAATCAAACTGCTGTTACATAGGTTTGTTCTTGCCATCATGGTCTCATAAAGGTTAATCTCTTCAGTATCTATTATGAAAGCTATTATTAAGAATACCTACAGTTTCTTTTATTAGCTAAGGTAGGTGGATTTTTGGATTGCTTTGTTTATACACCATAAATAAGTTTGGAGAGCAGTGGGGTACCACAGTGGGGTGCCACAGTGGGTAGTGCTGTTGCCTCCCAGCATCTGGACTGGGTGTAGGTTCAAGTTCACCTTGGTCTTGTGTGGATTTACAGCTTCTTTGTATGTTTGTATGAGTTTCCTTTCATAGTGCAAATTCATGTTTCTGCTTAACTTGGTAATTAATTATAAGTACCTTAACATTGTAAGTTGCGTTGGAGAAAAGTATCAGCTAAATGAATAAATATAAATGGAACTGGAGACTCCAAATAGTCTATAGTGTGTGTAACTACCCTACGATGGACAGGTGCCATATCCAGGATGTACCCTCACTAGCTTTCTGCCGTATGCTTACACGATAGGTTCTGGACCACCGCAACTTAACAAGCAGTTACTGATACAGTGAAACTGTTTCATAGGACAGCCTGATGTGTCTCACAGCTCCTTGGCTGTGGTTTCAAATCCAGCTCCATCTGCATGAAGTTTCCATGCTCTCCTCATCTTTGTGTGTTTTCCCTCTCACAGTCCAAATACATATCTCAGGTGAACTGGTGACTCAGTTTCCCTTAGTGTGTTAGTGAATGAGCGTACGGGTGTGTGATACGGAGGGTGTACCCTCCTCACACGCTGTGTTTTTGGGAGCGGCTCCGAACCACCATGACCCTGCGATGGACAACAGTTATTGATACTGACTGGACGAATGTAACTCTATTTTTAAAAAAAATTAAAAAAGAAAAAAAAAAACACTTAGTTAATATCCATAATACATCTACCTGTAAGACCTGTTCAGATAGGGAGCCCATAAAAGGCTAAGAAGATTACCTCCCATCCCCTTTGGGACCAGATCACTCGGGTGTTTTGGTAATTGACTTATCCTGGGTGAGGTCCCCTCTTAGGTTCAGTTTGTCAGGTTCCAGGGAGGAGGAGGGGGATTATTGTTTGGATAGATTGTTTATATGTGATTTTATTTGGATTTTATTGAATTTTTAGTCTTTAAGATGTTTAATACTTCTTTTAGAGTTGTTGTTTACTGATAAAGTTTTATTATTTCATTTTGGTTTTCTCTATTTTAAACTGTGATTTAATATTTGATAGTTATGGCAGATACTGAAAGTCATGACTACTTTGTTGGAGTCTGATGACTTCATGGAGTGTTGATATTTGTAATTGTGCTTCTGAATGCATTGGTTGTGGAGTTTTTGGGTTATTGGATGATGATGGAGATGAACTGAAGCAAAGTTGTCACGATTTGTATCTGATGTTCTTTGAATGATTTTGTATTTTGAGTTTGTGGAGTTGTGTGCTGCTGTTGTTGTGGGTGTCTTATTTGGAGATGTTGAATTGTGTATTTGTATGGTCTTTAATTTTTAATTGGAGTTAATGCAGAAAAAAAATCAGCCTGTAAAACTGCGGCTGCAGCTTACATTGATTAAATAACTTAATTATTTTTTTTTTTATTAAATATGAACAATGATACAAAGAGGTGGAACCTCTTTCAGTGGGAACCGAGCAGTTTGTCGCGCGGCACGTTGTTCTGCAGCACGCGAGCGACCAACTGCAGCGTCCGCATTTCCGGATAAAAAAAAATGCCCCGCTTCCGATTTTCTGAGTGAGGAATGGCGGCGCCCATGGATTTGAGTTGCTGGGGAGGCGATTGGGGTTTGCCGTCCGTTCACCCGGAGTCTCTCATTGTGCTGGTAACTTGTATTAATGGAAAAATAACAGGGACTAAAGAAAAAAGAGAAATTATTGCTGTGTACGCAGTACGAATTAGTTCCTATCAGAAGCCGAAGAAAACAGTCAGTGTTCTAACTAACTTAGCAGCTACTCTACTGGTGTGGCTAGTTATTATTATTATTATTATTATTATTAATACTAATATCTAGCTGGATAATCATTATTATTGTGTTTTAGTAGAAGCAGTGTCAAGCAATTCATATGCCGGTATCCTTTGCTGTTGCTGTAGGTTACATTGTTTCCACACACTGTCAGTTTAATTTAAATTTCTTATTATATAAAAGTAGTGTGTAGTGTTATAATTTGTCACCAGTCAGAGTGTGTTTAACGTTTCTTTGTCATTTATTTGAGTTTTCAACCGTCTCAGTACAATTCAGGAGCTGTTAACCTCCTAATAATAGTAGATGTGAAAATAATGCTAAGTAGTAGATAAACTTTTAATCAGCCAAATGAATGGAAAGTTAAACCTTTAGTATTTTTATTTAATTAGTTAATACATTTGTCCAAAGTGAAGTTTTGTACAATACAGTCGTACTTTCAGTAGTACAGAGTAGCAGTCATATGACTACAGTAGTTTAAAATGAAATAAAGTCTTGCAGTTAATACAAAACATCTGGTATGATCAAAACTTCTGACTATGACCCAGTCATCATGAAGTTACTGTAAGACAGACATGCTTGATAAAGGCACAGAAAGATACAACAGAGCAGCAGATGACTGTTTTTCAGTTCTGTATTGATGTTCTTTGGAAATTTTGTGTTACTTCTTAACTGATCTAAAATTAGATGGCATTGAATCTTCTGTGTTTTGTTTCCTGGACACTCCACTAGATTTGTTATAATAAAATAAGCAATGAATGTTACTTCTTTTGGGGCACCAGAAGTGTAGTGGTTAGAGCTGTGTTGTCTTATAATCTCAAGGGTCCATGTCAGACGAATCCCCATCCTGCTGCAGGAGTCAAAGGAGTTAGCTAAAGTTTAGATAGCTAGCCATGGTGGTTATGTTTTAGGTTTTCACAGTTGTAAAATGTAAAATGCACCAGTGCTGTATAGTTCATGTAGGTCACTTTGCAGTATTTAAAGCTGGAAAACGGGACAGTGGATAGTGCAGTGGTTAGGTCTGGAGCCTTGTGCTCGAAGGATAAATGTTCAAACCCTGTTCCTACTGTATCATCCTTCCATAAGGTGCTTACTGTCAATAGATACAGTAAAAATTACCTAGGTTCTTGTTCTTATGGCCAAACTCATTTTTCTACAACTCTATCCCCCCCCCCAGGCTTACGCAAAATTTTCTGGAGCTAAACTCACCGCTCAGCCAGTGGACAGGACGTGGAGGATGCTAACAGGTGGGGGAAAAGGCAGTTGGGTTGTTTGCATACACCTGCAGTCTGTCTGACAACTGTGGCTCAGGTCCATGCCTTTTTTCTGCACAGAGACTGTGCCCACCTTGCACTGCCAGGGGTCCACAGTGACAGAACCAGCGCAGATCCTTAACTTTCTGAGAAAACAGGTGACTAACATTCATAGGAAATCTATTATATTCATATGAAATCCATTCTTCCAACCTCAGATTGTAATTACAGAAGTTAAAGGTGTCTTTAAGTGAAGTTTCTATGGTAAACTTGTTCTGTTAGATGTTTAAGAAATTATTACAAATTATGAAGCATAGCAGTTTAGAATTAGTGCCACCATTTCAGCAAACCTTTCTTCATTAGACTCTAAACTCACTATATTAGTTCTTTTACAGGTGAGAACCTCTCAGATTTTAATCTGTATGTTGATTTGTTTATAGTTGCACATTTTGTTCCTTACACTTTTAACCCTTTCAGGGTGATATTAATACTGGCAGTTGGAAAAATAATTACCAGCTGGTGCTAATTTGCAACACCTGCCTGGAAAGGGTTAGCCATTTGCACGCAGTGTATGTTATCTTATTACATGTGCATGTCCTTACCCAGAAGCAGTGTTTAGCTGTAAAGTGACTAGTGAAGATAAATGTTTGTGTGACAGCGATACAATGCAGACTACGAGCTCTCAGCCAGGCAAGGAGCAGATACCATGGCATACATGGCGCTGTTGGAGGAGAAACTGAGACCAGCTTTGGTATGTAATGGAAATCTTGATCATCATTCAGTATTTGAATAGAAACATCATAAAATTAAAAAAGGCCCGAAAGCAGATTGATTACATTAAGAGGTAAACATAGAATGCTTGTGGTAGTAGCAAGTGCATTTACCATGAACAGAGACTCGCATATAAAAAACATCCCAGCAGGACATTGTTTTCCAAATGGAGGAGGAAGGACACCATATTTTCAGAAGGTTTTCATGAAGTGTAGCACAAGTGACACTGTACTGATGTTCTGTGGGAAGGCACAAACCACTGTTGATGTTAACTGTGTTGAGTATCATGTTTCGGGTCACTCCACAGCTGCACGCCTTCTGGGTGGATGCAGAGAACTATGCCAACGTGACCAAGCCCTGGTTCTCCTCACGGTGCCCATTCCCCCTCAATTTTTTTGTTCCGGGTCGACAAGCCAGCACAGCTCTCTCGCTGATCCTCTTGACCAAGGGGGAATCTCCACTGAACAGCATTGCAGAGGTGGAGGCAAAGGTTTGACTCCTGTCTTCTTCACCGCTATGCTTTGCATTACTGTAGCCATTGTTTTAATCATATCTGATTAATAATATTCTTAATATTATGTATATTTATTATTTAATAATATTGCTATTGTTTTCATCAACTGTAATTTTGTTGCAGTATCAGGGATGATGGATCCAATGTTGTTTTGTTGCTTACACAATGTCGTTATCCACAGCTATTTATATAATTAGGTTGTTTTACTGGAGTTAGTCAGGTAAAGTACCTTGCACAAGGGTACTACTGTTGAAATACCCCTACTGTTGGATTGTGACTTTCTTGCGGTGTGTGCTGCTTAAGCTAAAATTGTTGAATTAGGGAAGTAATAGTTCTTGTCTTAATTGTTTAATTCTCTCAGCAGAGGTGAACAGACAGAGTAGTTTGTCTCTGCGTAAAATAAATTGACAATAATAATAGGATGATCACATAATCAGCCTGATAGAAAATGGCACTAAAATACTGTGCCAGTTTAGTGTTTATCCCTGCATTGGGGACATGGCTTAACCTGAGCCACTGGAAAAGCCTCTGCCTCTCTTAGAGAGAACTGATATATGGATTCTCGGTGAACTGAGAATAGAGAGTGAGCTCATTAAAGCCCTTCTCTCGATCTCTGTTGTTTCATCTTATAACCTCGCAAAACATACATAAACTGTATTTAAAACTGTATGCAAGCATCTAGTTGAGATGATGAAACAAACCTTTATTGATTTAGATGGTGCTCTTCTGTCCTTTTCTGCAGTCATACCTCTTGAGATGGCTGGAAACAGGGTAATCATCCCCCCCATTTAAAAGCAAGAGTTGTACCCTTAGGTGAATAGCCATTTAGATTGTTGTCTGTTGATATAGACTTAGATATGCATCCTCAGATCCAGTTTTAGCTTTAGGCTGCTTTAGCTGCTTTAGTGATGAATTAGACTGTTATGTGCTATGTGCCATATATTTTGTTCGAACCTTGTTTGAGTGGTTATTAATGTAACGTTCATTCTATGAAGACCAGCATTAAATGAATTTATTATGACTCTAATAGGTGTTTTCTGGAAGAAAAAAAACAGGAAGGTATTGTTGTGTACCAAGAAGATGCTATGTAGAACTATTTTAAAAAGGCAATTGATCATTTCTTTTCCTTAATTATGCATATTACTTATGCACGAGACATCCTTAGAACAGTTTAATTGCAGTGCAAGAGATTCTTTATAATGTATTCACTTGGTCATCACCATGACCTGATAGAAAAATGTATAAAGCATCAGTTTCCATGTGTAGTTGTGACTTTTTACTAGATCTACAAGGAAGCCAAAGAGTGCCTGAACCTGCTTTCATACAGATTGGGGTCTTCCCTGTTCTTCTTCGGAAACACGTAAGTATAGCAATGATGATTCACAAGAGGCAAGTGAAACACACATTGCTGCTAAGTCAAAGGTGTAATAAATGCAAGTATGAGGTAAAGGCAGTTGCCCCAGATCTGGTCATATGATCTATTGCTGTGTAGGGAGTGCATTGAGTGTGTTAGTTTGTTTAGGGATACAAACATGCTGCAAGCCAGACATTATTTTTTCCTCTTTATTCAAACTTCCAAAACTTTGCTTGAATACTATGCCATTTCTAGCTTAATATTGTAAGCTGCTTTCGAGAAAAGCGTCAGCTACATGAATAAATGTAAAACGTTCAGACTTGTAGGCCAGTCTCACACACACACACACACACACACCGATATGTGACATACCCACTGTGAGTTGCCAGATATGTTCATATGTTGAATGTGTTGTATGGGCAGACATGAAGAATGACTGTCAGTGTGCTTTCTCAGAGCTGCCAGCCTTGATGCCTTTGTGTTTGGCTACATCGCTCCTCTCCTCAAAGCCAACCTACCCAGCAGTCAGCTACAGCAGCATCTCAAGCAGCTCACCAATCTGTGCCACTTCTGCGACACCATCCTCAAGACATACTTTGATGTCAATGCCCCAGGTAAAATCGGCTTCTGCAGATGGGTTTCCTTTGTGTTTTTGAAAGAATTCACCAGAAAAATTTAAATGGAGTATTTTGCCAATGTAAATAAGTATTTGCAGCTGTAATTGGAAGCAGGATGTGGCAGTGTTGTGGTAGACAAACATTGGAAACTTGCTGACAGTTTTTATGCAATATCTATCAGAAACAACCCAAACTGTTATTGTGTTTTGATAATCTGTGTTAGTTGGCATATAAGTAAGGTCTGCTTGCACTGTTGAGAATCAGATGAATCAAGCAGCGCTGGTAAAGTTTAATTGAAGATTTATTTCTGCACCACGGTTTACTAACCCCAAATCCCATAGTACACGCCTTCATTTTGTGATTAAGAAGTGATCTTTTTCTTCTTCTCCTTTCGGGGTAGGGTGTCTTCCTGTCTTCTCTCCTTCCTCTCCACCTTCTCCAGGTTCCCTTTCCATCAGACAGGATGCAGTTGACGCAAACCTGCAGAAACTGACACAGCTTGTTAACAAAGAGTCCAACCTCATTGAGAAGGTCCTGCCTTGCTTTGTTTGCCTCTGCTTATATTCTTGCTCTCACTCTTCCATGTGCAATGATTAGTCTTCCTCCTTTTAACAACCATAGATACATTCAAGCAGTTTTGCAGTAGCTTGTTTGTGTGACTGTTTGCTTTGTGTGTCCTGACTGTATGGCTTTTATGTTGTCATTCCATCATGGTCACCTAGGTATTTCCTAGCAATTCTATAGGCAAGTAGTTATGTACTGTACACCAGCCAAAATTGTGATGTTAGACAAACCAGCTTTGCTTCAGCAATTGCATGTCTGCATTTATAACTCATCTATTGTGAAATACATTTTTCTTTACTCTGATTTGTACATCACTTTGGAGAAAAGCATGTGGTCTGTGACAGGTCTACATACAGCTCAGTTTTTTTTTCCTCCCCCCCCCTCCAAAATAAGAGAATATTTTTTTTTTTGGCTGCTGTCTGTTGCTCCCGTTGATCCAGTGTCCATTGTTCTGCTTTTGGACTGTACCCTTTTGAATTCTTGCTTGGGGCATTAGGGCTTTACTAAACATGGACATGTTAAGTAATTAAGAGCTGAGGTGACTGTGTTCCTTGGCAGCACAGGATTCACACACGAGTCAGATGTTATAACATTTGTGTGACCAGCAGCTCTGTCTAGTCTCTCTGGAACAACTCAAAAGAGCAAATAGACAATCTCTCATGGTATATGATTTTTCAAACTTCTGTTCCCAGCGGCAAACTTCATTATTTCTGTAAAATGTCAAAAAGTCAGTTTCATTCTACAGCACACATGCTGTGAAGGTTAAAATTACTGTGTGCATGTGTAGTATTTTGTGAAAGTTTAGGGCCAAATACCTGTTACTGTTTGTGTAACGGGTTCTAAGTGCAAAATTTCCCATTTTCCCTGTTCTGCAGGTAGGAGTAGTTGCCTGCAGTCATGTTTGCTGTGCTGATACATTGTGATTCTCCGCTGTCTTCCACAGATGGATGACAATCTCCGCAGCAGCCCCCAGCACAGGCCTCGCGGCCCCCCCTCTAAACCATCCTCCCTGCCCAGCGAAAAGAACTCCACACCAGCGTGACCCTGGCCTCTCATTAACCTCACCACAAGGGTCTTCTGAGAAGTGACTAAGTCTGGGTAGCACTCCAAGCCACTATTATGCTCCTTATCCCTCTTCCAACCAATGGCCCACCTAACCCAGTCTTGGGTCTTTCACACCCATGCACCCCCCTGTAACAACTCTGATCTCAGGGGCACTTGTGACTAGCAGAGGACTTGTCTTGATGAGGAGCTTTTGAATGTCACCTGGCACACATAAAAAGGGCAGGTATGTGCGTTTAGGGACTTTGTTTCGCTCATGCTGTTCAGTAGCTGACTGCTTTGGAAATCATGATTTTGCTTTTTTTTAGGTGGCGGACTGCATGGGCTCAATGTAATATGTGCTGAACATTATGCACTTAATCATATAGGCTGAAGTGGGCAATTGGCCAGTTAGAGGAATCTTTTGGATTCTTGTTACGGTTCAAATTAAAATAAGAATTCAGGGGGTTCCTTCAAAATGAAGTGACAAACATCAGAAAGGAATGGGTCATTTTGAGATGTATACATTCGTTAAAAATAATTACTCAAACTAATTTGCTTGGTCTTCCTTTTTCAGGGCTCCATCAGGAAATCAGTGTTTTTTTTTTTTTTTTTTTTTCAAGATGAAAAATATATTTCGGTATTGTGTGTTGTCCACCCACTTGCATAGAATGGTCATATGTGTGTATATATACTTTTCCTATTAAGAGTTCTGAGTCATAATGTAACTGAATTTAAAACATTCTTGTTTTGGATTTTTGTAGTTGGTAATAAAATTTGCACAACATGTAAAAATGTATTCTATTGAGTAGACTGCATTTTTACCATAAGCTATAGGCTAAATTGCTAACGTGAAATACATATCAGCACTGTATTTAACTAGTACTGTACATTTATGGATTTATTGGTTCTGTTTTAAGGTTCTTCATAGGTAAAGGTCCATTGTTTAAAAAAAAAAAAAAAAAATGCATGACCAGTATTTGTTATTCCAAATAACTTTTTTTCTGAATCTGCCTTAGTTATTTTTAATTGATTTATGGAAAAAATGCTAGGAGGCCTTTTTTGCACTGTTCACAAATGTTTTAAATTAAACTTTACCTCATCTGATAAACTACTAATCAGAACTGACATCTATGGGCCAATGAGCTGAAGGAAATTTCAGTTTTTTTTTTTTTTTTTTAAATCCTTGTTAATGTTGGCACAATGAATAAAAATCACAGTATGCTTTATGACACTATTCCATGACATTCCATGGTCTCATGGAAAATAGACTTCCACTAATGATGGGGATTTCAGTGGTTTAGCCCCTCTTTGGCAAAGTATAGCCCCATCCTCTTTATAACTGAGGATGTCCTCAGCATGTCTTCATGCTCTAGACTTTTTTTTGGGTCTTTTTTTATTTTATTTTATTTAAATGGATTTCACAGGATTTTTCTCATACTTCATTCTCACTTTCAGCACAATACTTCATGCATATGCATATATATTTGCAACATATTGTATGATATTTGTGATATGTAGATGTGTGTCATTTAGTACAGCAAATTAACTTGATATAGTTAATGTCTTGGAGTAAACATGTATCCTTTCTGTTGATGCTGTGCTTTCAGGGCTATTTTTTCAGTAAATATGCAGTGGAATGGCAAGGCATCATCTTCAGAAATGTCAGCAGATACTGTTTCTTCATACTTTTTTCCCAGAACAACAATGTACTTTTCTGAAGTAAATCAGAAACATTGAATCTATTTCTGCTCTTTTTAAAAATAAAAGAAAATAAAAGCAAAATAATTGTTTCATGAATAATGAATACAAAATTAACCAAACGGAAGTTAGTTTGGTGCTCTTATATTGCACATTTTTTTTTTTCTTGTTTTATATTTCCTGAAGAGTTGAGTTAGTTTCCAAAACTTTTTTTTTTTTCTTTTTGTCAAGGCCCAGCTTGAAAAAGACAAACACGTTTGACAGTGAATTGCTTTTGTATTTAGTCTGCTCACTAAGAGTAGAAACACTTTTGCAGGCAGCTTTTGTCAGTCTGCCTTGGGGATTTCTCCATGTTGTACAAGCAGCTTGTGTCTCACTGACATTAATGCATGGCCTTTTTTATATATGGAGTGTTTTGGTTATTTTATGCAATATCCCTAAGTGCTGTTTTAAAATTCTGCACATTTCTGTTTAATGAGATGTTTCTTGTTCACCAACTGAATGTATAGGTTGGGGTGTTACTCTTTCCTTATAGTTTCTGCTTTCTTGTAGCTATAGAAGCAGCATTTTCAACCTTTAGACTTTGCACTGCACCAGTTGCATAGCTAGACAATATTAGAACAGCACCGTTTGTGCCCTTGCCGTTTTTTGCATTACGTGATAAAATTCTTCAATTTTGCTGTAATGTATGCTGCCCAAGCAAAATAGCAAAAGCATGTTGCAATTGTCTGATATTAAAAGTAGAAGCAGCTATTTTAAATTGAAATGCAATGTAAGAGACAGTTCAAAGGAATTATAAAAGGGCTGTTTAAATGGATTTATTGTTTCTATTCTTTCTCAAGCCTCTGAAGACAAAGCTCATTTCTTATAGTAAAATACATTCATTGTAGATTTATGAAAGGAAATTATAAATGTACATCTGTAGTGACTTAAATTATTTCTTGTCTAAGCTGTATTACTTTGCTTAATGCACTGGGTTGTTGGGCAGAGTGGTGCTGTTGAGTGACATTTTCACTGAGCTTCTCAGTGTTCATGTTGATCTGCAGATTCATTCATGAGCGCCGTTAGTGTGTGTTGGTTTGGTTTCTGCTGAATGCTCTAAGAATTCGTACCCCAGACGCATGGAGGCTAGAAAAAGTGACTGCTTGGAAAATTCTTTATTTGAGCGTTTGTTAAGCGAAGTGGAATGCTGTCATCGCACTTTCAGATTGTCTCTGGTTCTACCACTTTGCTCCAGTGAAGCGTTGCTGTGATCATAAAACTATTGTGACATGTTTAATTTGCCTCTCCTTTGTTTCTGTGTCAGTTGCACACCCCCAGGAGCCTGTCAGTTACATCCATTTCTTGCATGGAACACTGCAGGGTACTAACCCAGAACAGGCTCTTTTTTATCAATTGCCTGTGGTTTTAAGGTTTTGGTTGTGGTTTCTTAGTTCAGTGCTTTAGTACAGTCTAGACAAGTTGCATCTGAAAAATACTGGAAGACAAGCAAAAGTACAGGGATTGTAAATGCATTAATTTTTTTTTAAGCTTGTTCTTTGAATCATTTGCGAAATAGAACGGTTTTTTTCAATCTGCAGAGCGAGCAGCTCCTGGAGCCTAAGTGGTGTAGCTGTTGTTTGTTAGTACGTCTCGAGACGCTGATGCCGAGTGTAAATAGAGATGCCCCATCGCAGAGATGCCCACTCACAGATGCGATGAAGCCGCATTGTGCTGGAACCCCAGCAGTTCAGTGGTCTCCTCTTGAGCACCGGCAGTAACTCGGTGAACATGAGGTCTGCTCTGAAGCCGACGGCTGTAGCATTTAAACCAGCCAGCTGTTTCATGGACTACCTCACACTCATACTGGCCATTTCCCCCATCATGGGGGCGTTGTGTCGCTTTCATCTTGCTTATTGCAGCTGCCAAGTGAGAATGTTTTGATAATTGAATTTACTTTCCTAATGGATTTAAAAAGCTGAAGTGGCACGTGAAACATTTTAATGTTTGGATGAAAATGTTGGCAAATGTTGATATAGTGAACAGCAGGAAACAAAACACTATTGATTGCTTACCTTCCCTTCAGAGTATTTGCTAATTACTGAGCTGAATGTAATTTACTCAACAAAATCATGTTTTCATTAACGTAACAAATACAACTTTACCTCTGCAAAGATCTACAGTATACTTTTTAATTCTTACATCATGCAATTTATTTATTTATTTATTTTTTTTTTTAAAAAATGGGTCACATCAGTACTTTGAAATATATTTTTTTAAACATTTTTCCCATATGGCCTTGTGTTCCTTTACATCTCATACACATTACTTGGAGGGCCCCCTTATTCAGGCAGATAGGCTGTGTGGGTTTTGTACACACTTGTGTAACAGCTGTGTATTAGCTTTGCTGCTTAGATATATTTTTTCCAATCAATGTAAGCAAAGTCATGTCCATAGAAGCTGTACCATCAACAAGAGGCTGAAAAGCTGTGTCTGATGACTTAGTGCTGTGCTCTCACCGGCTGACTTCAGACAGGAGAAACTTGCTGTAAGGTTAAAGAATGAGCACGTGTGGCAAAGTGTGTTGGGAGCATATTGTGCTGTTGCTCACGGTGTGTTTACTGCAATAATGTTAAAGCACACAGAGCATGTGTGTTAATTTGTAAGTTAGTGAAACTATAGGTCACACTATCAGACTTCTGATTTCAGATATTTTAAATGTAGGTAGAGCTCCCTCACCTTGTACCATCGACCCATAATTTACTTTTAATTTACTGGACTCTGATCAGCTTTGAGGTTTGTCCTAAAAATGATGACATGTCGTCCAGCTATGGACTTAAATATTTGTCGTTATTAGGAACTTGTAAAATGAGTTTTTACTGTATACAGCCTTTGTCAATATGGTGTTTTTGGTTGTTGGTGACGTCATGAAAATAACCTCATGACAAAATGTTTCACTGCTGCGAATCAAACAAAAAATGAAAGTTTCTTAATGACTCAGAAGAAACGCTTGATTTAATCATTACCTGTGAAGTTGTGGAATGAAAAGTAATATTTCATGTATAAATAATATGATGTATAAATGAATAATCTGGTATTTAAACAACTATATTTGAATCCAGTTGAAACAGTGTTAAACTATGCATTTCTCAGGCTGATCGTACAATGGAAAAATAAAGGCATGAAACATGTTCCTCCATGGTTTACCTTCTGTTTTACTCTGTTAAGGGCATTGACTCATTTTGCACATAATGATGTCTTATTTCAGTAGGTAATTTTACTACATCATTGTGTCGGGTGCAGAATGGTGCTTTGTGATTGTGGCTTTGATCCTGCTTGTCTGCATGGTTTTGAGAAAAAAATGCAGTGAAGTGTATAAAAAGATGATTAGTGCCTTGTCCATCACTTAATGTACAGTATGTGGCGGGAGAAGCAGAGGCACACACTGCACGAGATGCCACATGGAAGCTATTAGTAATCGGATATGCTGGAAGATGTTTACACGGACGTCTACTGGAAAGGATGCAGACAAAAGAAAGGGCAGTCATTTCCCTTTCCTTAAATGTTAAGTCTTTTTAAAAAAGTGCTGTGCAAGAGAGATTACTTTTTCTGCCCAAATTAGAGATGAACAGCATACAATCTCACACTGTCTTGGTGTGTGGTTATCAGCGTGTAAATCATACAGATTTTGGACAATGGGTTGCAGACCATCTTAATGAGGGTGTTAGTGTAGTGTAGTGGTTAGAACTGCTTTTTTTGCCCCCAAAGGTTGTTGGTTTATATCCCATCTCTGGGTGTTGTACCGCTGATAGCATAGTTGTCAGGGCTGCTGTCTTTGGAGCCAAAGGCTGCTGGTTTGCATCTCGCCTACTGCCGTTGTACCCTGGAACAAAGTGTTTACCTTAAATCGTTCCGGTAAAACCAGCCAACTATATGGATAATTTATCACTGTAAGTTACTTTGGAGAGAAGTGTCAGCTAAATGAATAAATGTAAATGTTTCAAAAGCAGTGCTCAGAAACCACTTACTTGAGACCGGGATGTGTCCCACTGCGCTGTTTTACTGTTAAAAAAAATAAAAAAAGGGCACTGGGACGTTGATCAAGTAATCCATATCCAAAAATACCTTTTTTTTGTGACTGGAAATACCATTAAAAGGATGAAACGGAACACAGCAGACATGAAGAAGTGCTATTTAGTGAAATCATGTGACTATAACCCACCCAAAGTTGCTTTCCTCGCTCATCTAAAGCCCCGTTCAGTCTGAATTCAGAAATTCCATGTATCTGAAACAGACCTAATAATCATCATTACTCTCATAAGGGAAGATCATTAAGCTTTGAAGTCTGTGTAAGAAAACCACAGAAGTTTGGCTTCTCCAGCATGCTTGTTACACTAAATGAGAAGGTGGGTAAACTGTTTCCCTGGGGTAGCGGATATGTGTGTGGGGAAGGAGACGGGGCTGTCTGTCTCCAAGTTACACTCTGAAGTGTCCGTCCTCCCGCCTTACAGCAGGAACCAGAGTCGCAGACATCAGCTGAGCACACGGATGTGTGTTTCATTTGTGAAAAACATTGCCGTTATATTGTGTTTGCCTTGGAGAATCCCAAAATGAACACTTTTTCATTTAGTAAGCGGTCAAACAGGAAAAGGCTTTATAGCACTGTTTGAATGTTTTATTCTAGCAGTGGAAAACCACAGCTCTAATTGTGGGTCTACAACTGCAGTAAAGGCCCAGTATTCAGCGTATCTGTAGCTGCTCTGTCCACTCTCCAAGGCAACGACCATTACTGTCTGTGACGCCGCTACACTTAATATTATCAGTACTAGCGGTCCACCTGAGTATTATTATCTGTATTAGTTTAGTTAGTTTAGTTTAGTTTATTGTCATAAATACAAGTACCACGTACAAGTATTATGAAATTCTTCCTGAATGCTTCTCCAAAGACTATGGACAGAGACAATAGAAATACTGCACAAACAAAACAATGACAATGACAGTGAGTAGTGTAACAGCAATAGTAATAAATAATGGTAACAGTAGTAACAATAATACTAGTTGACAGTCAGAGAACTCAGAACGAGAGAATGAGAATGCTTAAAGTGGCAGTGTAATTTACCAATGTCCTTGGGTGGAGCAGTCCAACTCCAGTTACTAAAGGTAGCACATTGGTTAGTGTTGTATACTCTTACAGCAGTGGGGTCAAAGTTGTTCCTGTACCTAGCTGTGCGAGTTCGAATAGACCTAAGCCGTTTTGCAGATGGCAGGGAAGAGAAAAGTGCCCGTTCAGGGTGACTATGATCTCTCATGATGTGCATCGTCTTTCTGAGGCAGCGTGTGGTGTAGGTGTCCTGGACTGCTGGTAGCTGTGTGCCGATGATTTCCTGAGCTGTTTTGACCACCCTCTGTAGGGCTTTTTTGTCCTGTATGGAGCAGCTGTATAAAGTGGTGAGGACCGTAGTGGACATCCGGGCTTTCTTCAGACACCTGAAGAAGTGGAGGCGTTGATGGGCCTTTTTGATGGTTGATGCTGTGTGCTCAGTCCATGTGAGTTTGGCAGTGAGGGTAACCCTGAGGAATTTGAAGCTGTTGACCCTCTCTACAATGTCCCCCTCCTATGTAGATGGGTGCCTGAACCGTATCCTGTTCCCTGAAGTCAATCACCAACTCCTTAGCTTTACTGAAATTGAGAGACAGGTTGTTGTCCTGGCACCACTCTGTCAGGAGCCTCACCTCCTCTCTGTAGGCCGTCTCATCGTTGTTGGTGATCAGACCCACAGTGGTGGTATCGTCAGCAAACTTCGTGATGGTGTTGGAGCTGTGACTGGCCACACAGTCATGTGTGAACAGGGAATATAGCGCTGGGCTCAGGATGCTTCCCTGTGGAGTGCCAGTGATGAGGATCAGTGGGGAGGAGGTATTACTGCCAATCCACACATGCTGGGGTCTGTTGGTGAGGAAATCCAGGATCCAGTTGCACAATGTGGCGTTCAGTCCCAGCCTTAGTAGTTTCTGGATCAGCTTGGTTTGGATGACAATGTTAAATGCTGAGCTATAGTCCACAAATAATAGCCTTGCATAGCAGTTTTTATTATCCAGGTGAGACAGAATGGTGTGAATTGTGTGTGATATCGTGTCTTCAGTGGATCTGTTGTGGCGGTAGGCAAACTGCAGTGGGTCCAAAGTGTCCCAGCACCAGCCTCTCAAAGCATTTCATTGCAATGGGGGTCAGTGCCACTGGGTGATAGTCATTAAGGGCAGCTCACTTTGTTTTTCTTAGGAACGGGGATAATGGTGGTGTTTTTGAAACAGGTGGGTACAGTTGAGCTTTTTAAGGAGGTGTTAAATATGTCAGTAAACACAGCAGCCAGTTGTTCACTGGATGTTTTTAAAACTCGCCCTGAAATTCCGTCCAGACCAGCAGCTTTGTAGATGTTGACACGGCTAAAGGTTTTTCTCACTTGTGCTACAGAGACGGTGCGACTGGTGTTATCATGCAGCGCAGTGGGGATCCGCACCGGGAGGTCTTTGTTCTCGAACTCGAAGCGACCATAAAACACATTCAGTTCATCCAGGAGAGACGGAGCGGCACCCATCAATGTCCCCTTCTGTGGTTTATAATCCCTTAATGTTTGGATTCCCTGCCACAGCCTACGTCCATCTTGAGTGCAGTTAAACTCTGATTCCACCTTCCTGCTGTATTCTCGTTTTGCGCTGGCAATGGCTTTGTGAAGCTCGTACGTGCTCTTCTTGTACGCGTCCATGTCTCCTGACTGAAACGCGCAAGTTCGCACATGGATCTTATTTCGGATTGGTCCACTTGAGTATTATTATCTGTATTAGTGGTCCACCTGAGTATTATTATCTGTATTAGTGGTTCAGCTGAGTATTATTATGTTTACTAGTGGTTTTCTGGACTATTGTTATCGGTACTACTGGTTCTCCAGTGTATAATTATTGGTAGTAGTGGTTCTCCAGAATGTTATTTTCTGTACTAGTGGTTCTCTAGAATATTATCTATACTAGTGGTTTTCTTGGGCAGTTTCTCTTGCATCTTCGAAACTTGATTTGAGATTTTTTTCCCGGTATGTTAAGTTACATTGAGCTGAGTTTTTTTTTTTTGCCAGAAATTCTTTGTTTCGGCCTGCTGCAGGACAGTCACGAACTAAGTGCAATGTGAAGTCAACAGTTAATCCAAAACACATGTCTTTGGACTGTGGGAGAAAATCAGAGCATCCACAGGAAACCCAGGCGTACAAGGAGAGCACGTGTAAATTCCACGCAGACAGATTCCAACCCCAATTGGAACCCTGTGCCCAGGAGTAAGGCACCAGTGTTACTCCCTCTAACACTCAATCCCCTTTAGTTACAATAAATAATCTTGGACTGCCCTGCTAAATCCATCTTGGTTTTACCAAGAATGTGAGGAACACCTTGAAGTTTGCAGAAGCGTGTTGAGGGTAAGCTGTCTCGGGAGGTTACCGAGAATCTGAAGAGATGGTTATAGAAGGACATCTAGTGGCAGATACTCTAAAACAAAGATGTTACTGGCAGGCTGCAAAGCAAGAGGTAGCAGGCAGAACAGGACTGTAAATGACTTTTATTAGCAGATCCGTGACACATCAACAGAAACCTCAAACACAGTCCTGTGTGTGAGAAACCCTGCGAGAAAACTAATTGCCTTTGCATTTTAGAGAATGAGAATGAACACAAGTTGATAGAAAATGTCAAATGCAGTTTATATAAATGTACAACAGTACACACGTCTATTCACAGCGTGACATCTAAGGGCAAGGCACTGCAAACAGGCCGAGCGTGAAACTATGAGTGTCATTTCTGAAAATAAAAACACTAGATGGTGGTAAAACAGTGAATAGAGCATGAAAGGACTGATGGCAACATTATTTCATTGCACATTACAGGAAAGTACAGAAACGTCAACACAGACACAAAACGTTTTACCACAGTAACTTCAGAGGGAGGAGCTGCTAAAGTACAAATGATAACTTACAGATTTCAGGCGTTCTTCAACAATCTACTGTTTTCCTGGGGACGTGAAATAATAGTGTTTGTGAAATACTTGATGTTATATTACTGTACATTTTGATGTGCTGAAAGAATACTGCCTTGTAGTGGGTTGCAGGCTTGGACATAGAGTACCATGCAGGAAGGAATATTTAGTACTAGGTTACTTTGGTAAGTCTGAAATAAGACACTTGACGGTCACAGCTGTCCCACAGAGGAAGGGACATGGACATGCTAAAAAGGACCACTAATCTTTAACGTTGGCCAACTGTCCAAGCTGCTTTGGTCTAAACAAACCATTTAAGATTGTCCTTGTAATACAGGTTTGTCTGCTTTGAATGCACCATATTGAATCTTGATTAACTGAAAGGAATTTATCATGCATTTTAAAAAAATATATATTTCTCGGCAAAGTTTATTATATGTGTGCTCATTAGCAATTTAAGGACCTTTAGAAAGCCTGTTTGTGGATATGACTTGCACCCATACATAAAATTTTCTATCGTAATGAACAGAAAATGACTCTCTAAAATGACATTCTTCATTTCATCCCACACATTTCAGAACCGCTTGTCCCATACGGGGTCACGGGGAACCGGAGCCTACCCGGGAACACAGGAGCGTAAGGCCAGAGGGGGAGGGAACACACCCAGGACGGGACGCCAGGCCGTCGCAAGGCACCCCAAGCGGGACTTGAACCCCAGACCCACCGGACAGCAGGACTGTGGTCCAACCCACTGCGCCACCGCACCCCCTTCATTTCATCCCATGAAAAAAAAAAAAATTTTGTGTAATAAAACTATTTTATTCTATTCTTTAAATTCTTTCAGTTTTCACTAATTAAACAAATATGTCCCTCTACTGATGATTATTTAACAATCATTAAATTAGCAGACTTGTTTGCTTCAAGTTAAAGTGAATTTTACTGCATCCAAAGGGTGATATAAAAAACCCTATTAGATATAAAAGTGCATAAAATGTATTTTAAAACTAATTATCAGAAAACAAAAAAAAGTTTGCCGAAAGTTGTGGTTAATGTCTATAAGTAAATTTATATTATATAATAAATACTATAAAGTATATATCTTTTCAGCAAAATTAGGTGATGTATTATACTAACTTACCAAAAATTTTACAAAGATAAAAATAAAAAAACATAGCTATGTTTACTTAGTCCTGTAATATGAAAGAAAGCTTGTTGCTGCTATGGACCGGGCTGCCGCATTCCACAGGCTACATGACTACAAGTAAGCAAAAAACACACTTCTATTCAACACTCCACTTCTAAAAGTACAACCTGTCCTTTTGTACATCTTTTCTTTTTCGTTCCAGCACCACCAAATCGGTATCCTATCAGTAACTCCCTGTGAGCGGAAATCCAGCATAGGGAACCTCAGTACGTCACACAAGAGCAATAAATCTTTCCCATGTTACTCCCACCCATCCAAATGGAAAAGGTGAGAGAGCGATTCCTCACTCCTTTAAAATGTATTTAATGCTGTCACACTGATTCTATCACATAAGGTGCAAAAAGAGTTGCATAAAGTGCTGTGAAATAGTATTTGCCTCCTTTCAAAACAATAAATCTTTTCTTTGTTAGACTCAATTCATATACTACTAGAACTGACAAAAAATCTGACCAAATATAATGTCAAAAAGCTGCAAAAACGGAGAAAATGGGAAAGGGAGCTGAGACTTTTTCACAGAACTGCATGACTGATGTTTTCAAAATACGAGAATGCTAATTCCTTTTATTTATATATAATTAAATAAGCTTACTGAAATTAATAATAAAAAAAAACCAACAGCCCTTGACAAAATAGTGTTTTTTGCTCCTTTGATACTGTTTTCCCAAATATTTACAAAAAGTCTTCCTAGATATTTAAATTGCATGTCACCTTCCACTCATGTCCAAGGAAAAAGTGCTTTGAAGCAAAGTTGGTGGAAAAAATGGCACTGAATTTAGCTTAAATATATATGTTGCCTTTGCAGCGCTCAACATTTTCATTTTGAAACTACTCAATACAAATACAAACACAACGCAAGTAAAACAGAAGGAAAAGTAGAGACTGCAGATCTGTTCATGTGGCGTAAAGAAAAATTGAAAGCAGCACATTTGCGACTGAAGCTGAGAAGCCAAATGCTGATTCCTTGTTTTTTTCCTTTTTATTTTCTTTCTGGGGACAACGAAAGCTCATGTGAGCTTCCAAAGTGGCAGGCCGAGAAGTAACCGTCTGGTTGCTAGTGGCGCTTGGCAAACTCCGGCACTTCAGACACTGCACACACAGCCAGGCTGCCAGGCTGATCCAGTACCAGTGCCGCTTGGCAGGCTTTGGAGAACCGGTGACAGCAGGAGCCCAGCATCCGTCCGCTCTGTCCGTCAAAGAAGGAGAGCCTCCCGTGGATGAAGTCCAGCAGTGTCCCGATGCTTGCCGGGGCCTCCGCCGCAATAATGTCCGTCTTGAGGCTGTCGTGATACAGGTGGAAGCGGCAGCTGCAGACACACAGGGTGGGAGTCAAAGGAAACACCTTATCAATCCAGTCACCATATAAAACCCATCCACCCTCAGCCAGTTCAAGAAGCGTTTTCCTTCTCACATATCTTAAGTCTCTATATAGATGGAGGTTACGTCAACATGTGTGTCTTTGTGTGTGTATACACACATTCCGATGGAGCTGATGGAAAGTCGAAGACGGGACTGCTAGGCAGTACCTGTTTGACGTGGGAATGCAGTGAAGACACCAGGAGGTGTTGTTTTCCTGCAGTGCGTCGTGATGGGCGGCGCTGTGATACATCACGCCGATCCTGTAGGCCTGGCAGTCGCGCACTGATATCTCCCAGTAGTGGTACCCTCTCGGAGGCAGGACCTCCCCCAGGACACCTGGGGACCTGGGGACACAGACCCCAAACAGACAGTTACTAGAGCTACTGTATCTTCACCAAAAAAAACTCATAAATAAATTGCAAAAAAAAGTATCAAAACTGTAACTAAAAATACATTAATACATCTCACTACAGCCATCTTATATGCCAAAGTAATATATCTGTATAATACAAGTTTTTTCTGCTCCGTAAACATCCTCGTTTTATGCTTCCTTAGTTGTTATACATTCTGGGCCTTCCGCTCCTTAGTGATGAACAAAACAACTTGGAGGGCTGTTACGGACGTGGGATCCTCTTACCCAGCCATGCCTCTCTGGGAGATGTTCCCATCTCTCCAGTGCACGGTGGTCATGTCCTCTGACAGCTCCAGAGCCGGGTGGGCCGTGTCCTTCAGCAAGTGGAACCTGGTGCCTGGTAGTGGAGCACGAGTCTATCAGACATCATCTCAATAGAACATGGTGACATTATGGTACATAACAGCCAATCCTAAAATGTGATGTGTGAGAAAGATGGGGTACCTCACTACAGCTGCAATACTGCATGAGTTTAGAAAGGTCTGTCAAACAACACACCTGACAAATAATTAAAGTAAACACATTAATTCATAGTTAGAATGGTTTGTAAAGATCATAGCTAACGTGAATAACACAGCATGTCCCACAAGAGGCGGTAAGTATATGGAAAAATCATCCATATATATATATAGCATGTGATCAAAAGAGAAGATTAATAAAATAGTATTAAAATGGCCTATTTCAGTTTGAACACAAAATTTGGATGTCCAACCGTGGTTACCATACAGTATGTTTCAAAGAATACATTTATTGTCTAGTTTATACATGTAACACTGAGTTACTACCCATATTATTACTTCAATAAAGCAATCACATATACATTACATTTATTCATTTAGCTGATGCTTTTCTCCAAAGCAATTTACAATGTTAAAGTTAAAATTATTCACCCATTTATACAGCTGGGTGATTTTACTGGAGCAATTTTGGATAAGTATCTTACTCAAGGTTACTATAGCTGGAGATCGAACCTGTGCCCTTTGGATCCAACAGCAGTAGCTCTCACCATTCCACTACCCGCTGTCCCTAATTAACACTAAGAATAAAGAAGTCCCAGTATAATATGCTATGTTGAGAGGAAACAGAAGGGTGGATGAAGAAGTGGAAAGAAACACAGAGAGATAGACACATGCCCCATAGCCTCATCCATCCCCTGCCAGTCTGTGATGTGACTGATGGAATGGGACGCGCCGATGGAAACGCACCTCTGGTGGAGATGAGCGTGGCCTCACTCTGATCGCTGGATCCGGCAGTGTTGACCGCTTTGATGTAGAACAGGTAGTTCTCATTGGGGAGCAGGAGAACCTTCTGCTCGCACTGCTTAATTCCAGATATGGACCTGCCCAAATGTGCCACAGCATTGATTGAAATCAAGGGGAAAGGGAAAAGGCAGTGCAGGAATGACCTAAGGATCATCCAGTCATCCTGAGGATTTCAACTGATATGTAAAAATGAACAATGGTTTTTACATATGGTATATTTGCCGTAAGCCAAACACTGCAATGAGAGGGACAATGTTCACAGAGTCCAGTAAAGCTACATAATCATATACCAGTAGAATAATACTGACACCGCAATGATCCAGATTTACTCCCTATGGAGCGCACCTCACCTGAGCCCCTCTCCCTCACACGCATACTGGCGGCAGTACTCCAGTGTGAAGCTCTCGGCAGTCCTGCGGTCTGAGGGGCTCCAGCGGATAATGGCGAAGTCCCAGCAGATCGTGCAACGCTCTGTGTTAATTGTGGGGATGGAGGGGGCTGGGAAAACAAGGATACCATTCACTCAATCCACCTGTACCATGTTATGCCTTAGGTTTCGCTGACCTGGGGTCCCTGCCATGGTGTTCAACAAGAACTTCATTGACTTGCTCAGGGTTCATGTGCTCCCCTGAACTTGAACTCATTCACCAAGATGCCTTCATACTTCTGCATCGTGTACCATATCAATTTATTTTTTCAGCCATCTGAATTCTATAAGAAACAAACCTGCTATAGAGCATGTTGTATAAAAGATACATGGAAGAATATAATAATGGAAACAATAGATATTCCATTATTGTAATTGGATTGCAGTTTCCAAATCTAGATTTTAGGAGAACCACTGCTCTTGAGCCAGTAATCAAATTACAGGTATGCAATACATTTAGGATACAATACTGCAGTAATTAAGTGTAGAAAACTGGATTAGAGCTTTGATAAACAATGTAATCTATAGGGTCGAAAAAACCGTAAGCAGAAGTGAAAAGCACTCACCTGTTCTAAAGGACAGCTTCTCACTGGGTAGGCTGCAGCCTGTGTAGTTGACAGCCATGACCCACACCTTGTAGTTCTTGTCGGGTTCCAGGTCCTCCAATGTGCAGTAGCTCTCCTTCACTGTTACTCTGTACTCTTCCGATATGGCTGGGGTCAAAGGGTAAGCAATACCTCACATCAATCAAGATCCATGCCATAAAATGATGTCAAACAAGCCAACTAGCAATTAATGGATTCTTCCACTTCAGTGTAAGAAGAAGAATGAGCTGCTTGAGAAACACCATTACCTCTTTGAGGCTCTTCCATACAGTAGACCTGAAAGCAATCAATGACATCCCCCTCATTGACCTTCCAGTAAACCGTGACTGAGGTGCTGGTGGCAGAGTTGGCTTCTTGTGCTTGCAGGCGAGGCTTCTGGGGAACTAAGGAAGGTGTAGGGGGCATAGAGTAATTGTATAAAGTCTGCCGGTATCACACAGAGACATTCAGTGTACTCAAATGTACAACACCAGTCAAAAGTTTGAGTACATCTGGGCAATCTCATCAAACTTATATGGGAGAAACTGGACCAAAGACTGAAGCCAAGCAACAAATAAGGACACTACATGAGCTGGAAAGACATATCCTCATGGAACTTAAATTTTGTCAATTATGAAAAAGCAAATTTGAAGTGTACTTTTGACTGGTACTGTAGTGGTGGAAACGTCCAAAAAATCCAGCAATTCTGCATAAGGCTAATTTTCACTGCAAAACCTGAAACACTGTTCCAGAGAGGTATTCCATGGTTACTTAATCTTAGATGCATAAATGATTGCTAACAGCAACGCTGACTTACTTGGAATACCCTCCAACTCCTTCCGTCCACGTCCTGAAGGGCTCTTTGAGTAATCCTCAAACATTGGGAAAGCTCTGGGGGTGAGCTCCAGGGACAAGGAAGACTCCAAGGCTGAGGTCAGCCTGCCAACACAGTGCAGAGCGTCGGTGTCCTTTCCCATACCCTTTCAGTAACATGAGACTCCTGAAATAACACTGTTGAGAAAAGACCTTAAAGGTACTGAAAACTCTCCACTGAAGAAAATTAACAATTTAGGGCCAGATAAAATTCACCTGTCTTTTGTATGATACCTTTCCTCAGTAAAAAATACATTTACTTATGTTAGGAAGGGAATTCTTCTGTACTGAATATTGCGGAGATCAGTTATAGGACATTTATTTAGTCAGGTTATACATTACAGTGGTGACAAACGTAAAAGTGCAGAAACACATAAAATGTATAAAAATAATTTTAAAAATCAAGCATTTAATTTCATATGTTTTCTGCAGTGTACTCAGTCCTCTAGTATGACTTTATTAGCATGAACATACTTTAATGATATATTAATGTTACAAACACATGCTAGGTGAGTGGTTAATGTTCAAGATAAACTCAGAACACAAAACTCAATGTCACAAAAACATTGCTTCAAAGAAAAAGCATAGATGTTCAGAATCGTTTATGACACCACCAATCCCATTCAAACGTTAGTCCAAGATTAATGTCGTTCTGGACCCATCAGTATCTAATTGCAAGTCCCCATGAGGCCACATCCACAAAAACACATGTGAATAAAGCAAATACATTTCAGTTACCTCTGGTTAATGTCTACGGATGACTGGAGGTAGGAAAAAGAAGAAGAAGTATATAATATATATATATATTTATATATATGATGAAACATGATTTTTGATACCACTTTTGACAATGAACAAGGCTGCACAGTTCAGAAAAATCTTGGTTTTCCTTGCTGGATAAAAGCTATGATGTAGGATCTTCTTATAATGATACAATGATGACTGGTGTACTCTTTAATAAGAGAAAATACATTTACATTTGTTCATTTAGCAGATGCTTTTTTCCAAAGCGAAGTACATCTCAGAGACAAATATGAGCATTGATGTAATCAGTCAACATTGCCTGATCAAAACTGATCGAAAAAGGTTCTGTCTTCTTCACCATTTTATTGAGTCACATAATGAAGTCCTACCTGAAATGACCACAGATTATTCCATTACTTATGATGTACGTAATTGTGTGATTATGCCGAAAGGTGACGACAACACAATATGCAAACAACCCAGTGGAATTAGCAGGACTGAGTCTCACAGATACAAAATGCTGCCTGATACTGCAGTGTATCTACAGAGTTAGAATGTTTATCCTGAAAACTGGTTCTAAATTATAGGATTTAGCAATAAAGAGGGAGTTCAAACTGGCCACGTGTCACTACATCAGTCACTTACATTTTTTATTAAGCTGTATTTTTTAATAAAACATCAACTTCTGCATTACTACTCTGAATGCAGTTAACAGCTGGCATTGAGTTTCCAGAGCAATTAATGTTAAAGTTACAGTTTTTAAACACAAAGACCTAGTTTGCTCCAACACAAGAATAGCTAGTACATCTAGCTAACGGAGGAGTAAGGTGCACGATGTTTCATTCCGACTAATGATTACAGGAAAAGTGTCAGAGGTATTGGAACTCCTCCAGGTAAATTTGATGAAGATCCCAAATGTGAAAAAGGGTGAAGCTCGCCTAAAAATCCCTAGCTGAGTCTATGAACACTTGTTTCGCTGAAAATTCAGGCTACTGTTGGCCAACTGGAACTAGCATACTGATGACACATCCGTACAAAATTATTTTTTACATTTTTTAAAAAAATATTTTGACGTCACCTTTTGCTTTAGATTAAAAAACAAAATTTCTTTAAGAGAAACTTGATCTGTTTCTTAAATTTCTCTTTTTCTGTTTCTTTTCAGTTTAGAATGTGAAGAAAGTAGCTCTCCAGGGAATGTAGGCTAGTACAAGACAATATGCATTTTAACAATGATAACATTCAGTGGCATGTCTTACTTGACATTAAGATGTTTTAATTAGGCTGGTCATGTCATGTTAGTAAACCAACTGAACAAGGTAATTTGACTGGAATCACTACATTTAAAATATCAACTGATGAGAACTTAACTTTTTTGTAGAGGAGATATCAAGTACACACACACACATTTTCAGAACCGCTTGTCCCATACGGGGTCACGGGGAACCGGAGCCTACCCGGCAACACAAGGCGTAAGGCCGGAGGGGGAGGGGACGCACCCAGGACGGGACGCCAGTCCGTCGCAAGGCACCCCAAGCGGGACTCGAACCCCAGACCCACTGGAGAGCAGGACCCGGTCCAACCCACTGCGCCAACGCACCCCCCAGATATCAAGTAATGTGTGATATTTATCTTCTTATGACACAATTGCAATTTTTCACAACATCAAACACAAAAACATTATCAAAAACATAAGTTTTTGAGGTAAGCAAAAACAAGTGGTTTCTAACTTACACACAGAAAGGTAAGTTGATCTTGATCTGACACCTCAATCTCTTTGACAGTCCTGTCCAAGGCTTCCTTGGCCAAGTCAATGTTGTCCTGGAACTCAACGATCTGGTCATACAGTTGCTCCAGCTTGACCTTTTTCTCCTCCTCCATAGTCTGGGACATCTCATTGTACTGATCCATCACCAACTTTAAGATCTCCTGGTTCTGCCTGTCTAGGGTCTCCTCACAGGTTTTGAAGTGCTCCTATGGATTGCACCAAAACATTTACAAAAATGTTCCTGGGACATGCATTGCACAGAGATGCACACATATTTCTGTATCTGTAGGAAATTTTACATTTGCATTCCAAAGATACAGTATATTCTGTATCACTTACTTCTACTGAATTGTATGCCAGCTCTAGCTCTGACACCAAGTCTTCAATCTTTTCTGATCTTTCTTGCAACACAGAAATCCATTCACCAAGTTTATTCTGAAAAGAAATATCTCATGTTACTGCATTGTTGCACTATATTGCTTCATTGAAAAATGGAGGGCTTCCAAAACACAGATAGACCCCTCCAGTCCTGGTGTTTTTTCTATATCACACTGAAGAATTTCAGGCTGTTACATAAAACCACGTGGGCTGGGACTACAGTATATTAGCTATATGTTAGAGAGTTATTAACATATTAGCATAATTCTAAAATGGATTCAGTTGTAGCGAGACAGGAGAAATAAAAACTCACTAACTGCAATTAGTACAAGACTATGTCTTTTCCTACCATTAATTCATGCCTGGATAGATTCCTCCAAGCAGGGTGCTCGCAAAAGCTACACTGGGGCCTTCAGGGGCTGGGACTGACTGGTTTTGAGTAAGAGAAGGCTATAGACTGTATGTGCAGAAAGATAATGCTCAGCTCTGTGTCAAAGTACCTGCTTTAGCACTATTCATAGATGTCAGTGACAACTGTTCCTCGTCATATAGGCCATTGTGAATGGCTGACAGTGGGAAAGATCTGGCATTTGTGCAGCGTCAGCTGCCCACCAGTCACTTAGGCCTCAAAACTCCACACCCTGAGCCTTCTTTTAAATGGGTCCCACGAACACAGTAATACATGTCTACAGTTCCAAGGTGTTGGCATTGCTTCCTAGGAAAAGAACAAACTGAGGTCTGTGTGCATGGGTCAGGCTCTACATCAATATAACCAACCTAGTGCACTGGCCTGCTGTCAGCGAAGCTGGCCTGGGGCCACCGTGGGTATTTTTAAACCCTTCAGAGCAGAGAACACATGCTGTTTTGGTCACTAAACTCTTCTCTATCTAGGTCACACCAACACAGGGAAAACTCTATGGACAGGCTGCCATACCTGACGTGCCACTACACAGTTCTCCACCATCTGTTGCTCTAATACAGCATTGGTCTTAACAGGCTAAAAGGCGTCTCACTTGGGCCCTCACTTCTGCATTTACTCTAATCACATGTTTATTAGCGACCGCTGTTTGAAAGCAATTATAGTTGTTTTTGTCATGTGACTTGCATAGTCTTTAACCTCTGCCGTGTTATCTTCATAAATCCACTGTACTCAGCAGCTCTTTCTATTAGCTTCATTAGAAATATGGGTGTCCAAATGAGCAAATCCCCACTACCTTTGCAAATTTTTGAAAACTAGGTCCCCTTCAACTTTTTTCAAAACAGTCTCTCTCACTCACACAGAACCGGAGCCTACCCGGTAACACAGGGCATAAGGCCGGAGGGGGAGGGGACGCACCCAGGACGGGACGCCAGTCCGTCGCAAGGCACCCCAAGCGGGACTCGAACCCCAGACCCATCGGAGAGCAGGACCCAGTCCAACCCACTGCGCCACCATGCCCCCCTCAAAACAGTCCTTTTAAGTTAACAGTTTTCTCCAAAATAACTCAACCATTTCTACAGCTTTAATTTATTTTTTATTAAATCAGTTTGGGGTTAAGCTAGACTCAGCAGTATTACAGCAGGTCTTTTGAGAGCAAGGGACTGGCCTTTACCATTGTTCTTCCTGTTGCCCCCCATGAAGATCCGGCCTAACTAAATGTGTCTTTATCATTATTTATTCCTTTTGCTTACACTTTTCTCCAGAACAACTTACAATGTCGTGCTACTCACAAAGATCTATTTATACACCTGGGTAATTCTTACTGAAGCAATTCAAGGTAAGACTTTGCTCAAAGTTATTACAATAGTAGTGGTATTCTCCTTCCAGTGCAAGGGGGGAGCTCTAACCCCTGCACCATTTTCTCCCTTAAATAGATTAGTGTTTTATGATTTATCAACCTCCCCCCCGCATTCAAGAGCTGACTATTCCTGAAATCAGAAAATATAATTTTGTAGTATTGTGTGTGTGTGTGTGTTTTATATCTAATATTTATCTGTTAATTTTATTGTAGTATCTTATTTAAATTATAAATAATGAGAGTAACACAAGTATAGGTATTACATAACTGCTTAATCATCCATCACTCATATACAACTGCTGGACTGGATCACATGTCAGCCAGGGCTCCACAAGGTGCGGTGTTGACAGCAGGTTCCTGCAGCACTGCACTATAGCTCCAGTGGGCAGCAGGAGCTGAGGATTCTGGGAGATAACTGCTAAACCCTCACGAGTGGGATTAAGTTTCAGTTATGTCAGTAATGGCAGTAGATACCAGTGACTTTCATCAAATAACATTATAGTCCACTGGATAGTTGTACTGCTGCCGATTGTTATCCTTCCCAGCGTAGCAGCAGTGTACAAGGGCCTGGAGTGATTCTCCCAGAAGAGGAAATGGGAGAACTGTCATAGCTCGTCATTTCAAAATATATCTACAGCACTACTCGAAAATGTGAATACATTAATTGGAAACTTATTTTCTCCTCGAGAAATTTTTTTTGATAAGTCAGATCACAGATTCAGCCGACATGTCATCCCAGCTCCTCTGCAGCACTTTCCAGAGAAACAGGACACTTATGGATTGTTTCATTTTCTCTCCTCTGTCCAGTTTATACCTGTGAATATACTTTTATACTGTGTTTTGTGTACTCAAACATTTGACTGGTATTGTAACATTGTGTTCAACTTCATAATTGTGATTGGTCTTATTCTTGGTATAATTCCAATTAATTTCTTTGTCGTCACTGATTATCCTGTATGTACACATAGATATTAAAATGTACTGTATACATGGTTTTTATTTATTGTGTTTTATTTTAATTATAGGTAACATAATTCTGTCTGGGATACAGCAGTAATCTACTGTCCATACTAGTAACTTTTCAGAAATCTAATGAAACAGACCTTGTTACACACTTACCCTAAAGTCGTCATACGCCTCATCCAGTGTCAATACTTCATGGTCCTGATGTTCACCATAAAGCTTATCCTTAGCTACAATTGGGCATTGGCAGACCAAACAAAAGGTGTCCATGGCTTGTGCATTGGAATCAATTTGTTCCTGTCGACCTTCAGACAGGGGAGTCCCATCAGGAGCCTCAATAATTTCATATTCAGTCTCTAACAGTTCCTCGGTAGGGATATAATGGTCATGCAGCTTTGAGAATTTGTGATCACGCTCATGGTTTAGTTCATCTTTCTGGGCTCCCTCGGGCTCCAAGTCTCTTGCCTCTTGTTGAGTAATCATCTCATAACCCAATTCTTCAGCAGTTTCCTCACCTTGGTCTGAGAGTGACTCCTCCTTACCAAACATCGAGAGGTCCACCTGCCCTGGAAAACTTCTGAGTGCAGAGTATGAGACCTCTCTGTGCTTCAACACATCCTGCCTCTCCTTCTGGTCATCCTCCTCATTTTCTTCATCTGTTTCAACTGGTATCAGTGGTGAAAGTCTAAGTAACTGTGTCCTTGGGACTCTGCTAGAATCCCTAAAGGACTGCACACCACTGCTGTCCCACTCTTTCAAAGTTATGTTTTCTTTTATTTTATTCACCAGTTCTTTCTCCACATTATCCACAACTTTCACACTGTCAGCTTCCCATGGAATGGCATTTCCCTGCAAAGCTACTTCCACCTTCTCTGTGGTCAAAGATGTGTCTTCACTTGCAAAGCCTGAATGTGGAAGCTGTGAATTAATTTGAGTAACTGATTCTGGAGTGCCTTTGTCTGGAGCTTCCTCCAAGGACAGATCTCTTTTGGGTGATTCCTTCATGAGCACATCCAAATTATAATCCATTACAGTAATGTAATTATCATTCAGAAGTTCACATTTTGCTTGGCGCTCAGTGTGACTCTTTGCACTCCGAATGGTCTTTACAGATTCAATCTCAGATATCCCACTTTCAGTATTTATTTCTTGAACAGAGTTTTCAAGCTTATTAATGTCTATGGTTTCCTTACTCAGAGAAACTTCACCTTCGGCTGTGCCTTCTGGCAGCTGAACTATGGGAGGTTCTTCAAGTTTACTTTCATGTTCTTCAGTATTAATTTTGCTTTCACATTTATGAACTATGCTAGTTTTTTCAGGTTTATCAAGGGATACTTCAGTTTTCTTGACTGTATCTTGAGGTGTGCTTTTAGGCTCTTGATCTACAAAAGGTTTTTCTTTGCTGTCTTGCATTATCTCATCAGTGGTTGTTTTTTTATCTGTGGAAATTACTCTTTCATTCATTAATTCTGTGTGTTCAGTAACAGTGCTCTTTGTCTCATCTGTCTCCGTTTCTTCTTTAATTCCTGTCTCAGGTTCAGATACCTTCTTGCACAATTTTGTCTTTTTCGTCTCTGAAGGTAATTCTTTTTCAAAGACTACATGCCAGGACCCCATGTCTTCCTTTTTGTTCTCTGAAACTGTGGTAATTTGTTCTACTTTTTCATGCATTGTTACACTAGGCTTCTGTACTGTATTGACTTCTTCCTCTTTAATATCTTCTTCTTCTTCTTCTTCTTCTTCTTCTTCTACTCGTGTCAGGCAGCCAGTAAGGTCAAATTTGCTCTGTGCCCACATTTGCAAGCCACCTTTGTTCAGACTTTCAACAGGTTCACGTTCTACAACTGGTGTCTCATCTTTCAAAATAAACTTTTCTAAATACCCTTCACTATCATCAGAGTCAGAGTGTCTTCGTTTAAAAGACTTCTCCGAAATAACACTTTCCACATCAGAGAAGTCATCTTCCTTCTTCTTCTCACCCATTGCTTCCTCATAGAGGTCTGTGTAGAGGAATGGCAAAGCTGCTGGCTCCTCAAGGAGTACAGGGTCAATAATCTTGGGTGGTCCTGAGGGTAAGAAAATAGGTGTGAGGATGGTCTCTTGGCTGCCAAACAAGGCTGAACCACTTTCCTTGATAAACGATTTCATGTGCCTTCCCTCATCAGCGCTTTCTTCTTCATCTCTTTCTTGTTGTTTAATGAAAGCTGATTCTACTAGCTCATCGTGGCCCCCATTTTTGTAAAATACCTCATCAAGATGCTCACTGGCCATCTCAATATCGCCAATCAAAACAAAGGCATCCTCATTGGCTGACCTTGTGGATTTCTCCTGATTTTCAAGTAACGCTGATCCTTGAGAGTCCTTAGATTGCACATGTTCTTCTGCACCTTCAGAAACATCCCCTGGCAAGTTCTCATCCAAAAGAGTGAACTTCTCAAAGTAATCTGTATCACTCGTTCCATCATTTCCACATGCTTTAGAGACAGAATCCTGAGAGGACTGTGGTTCTACAGAGACCACATTCTCTTCTTCAACTTTCTTCACCTCCTGATCTTCCTTAACCTCTTCAGTTTTCGAGATGGTTTCAGGAAGCTCTGTTGCCTCCTGTATGTGTTTTGATTTTATCTGTGGTGTGTTCTCCAAATAAGACAAGTTATCTGCTATATCAGTGCTTTCCTCTTCATCTACAGTAGCAAGCCTTGAAGGAACTACAATGTTTAATATCTCATAGCCCTCAGAAACCAGGCTGAATAACCGTTGCTCCTTTTCTTGTTTCAGATCTGTTGACTCACCATTTTCACCAGTACCTTCAGGCCTTATATTAGGCACAGCAATCTCAGTCATGAATGGTCTTTCATTTCCACCAGGGAAACTTCTAGATGATGGCCTTTTAAGTCTGTCACCCAGCTTGCTGCCACTTCTTTTCTTCCTCTTCCTCACAATTTTGTCCTCATCCATAATGATGATAACCTTACCCTGGGCACCAGAACCCTCCAAGCTATATGCCTCTGAGGTGGTACTGCCTTCTGAGGCCCATGGAGTGGAGCAGCGGCTGGATACAGTCTCCCACACAATGCCGCTGTCCTCACTTTGGACTGTCACCATTGAGAAAGACGGGTCCACTGTGAGGCACTGGAGTCTGGGCTTCACTGTTTGGTCCTCCACAATTTCCTTCAGACTGAATTGACAGAATAGAGAAATAGAAAGTTAGTTGAAAAGAATTTCTGAGCTGAAACCTTTGTCCAAGACAACTTCCAATTTTAGGTTTGTGCAAGAAATAACTTATAATGGAATATTTGGACTGTAGAAATTTAGGCTAAGAACCTTGCTTGAAGATTCTTCAAAAAAGTGAGCGATTCAGACAAAGAACTGTCAGTTTGCATGGCAATTGCCCTAACTGTTAAACTACTTACTAGCAATTAACTTGTATACAATCAAGGTTTCTACTTGGTTGCTATAACAGTATCACTGTTTTACTACACATTAGATATGCAGGACTAGCAGGTACTGTCATGTTTCGAACTGTTGCCTTCTGCTTGAACACCTCAAATTAGAATCCAGCTCTCACTGTGATGTCCTTAAACAAGGTACTTTGAATTTCTCCAGAAACAGTTACCCAACTGTATAAATGGGGAAGGAATTGTAAGTCTCTTGGTATACGATTCTAATGTGGTAAGTTGTTTGGAGAAAAACATCTGCTAAATAAATTAATAACAATTAAAGATGTTCACCAATTTATGAAAATTTGAGTAATAACCTTATTGATGATTTTTTGAAAAATGTTTAGGCTTGCATAGCAATTCAAATTACACACAAAAGCATCACCTAATGTGCAAAGAAATAGAGATCATAAATAGTAATTGCTGACTGAAGTTTTCCAAGAGTGAAGAACGTGGAGAAGAAGCCAACAGAAACTGAGCAAGCTGTAGATGATCTTATGGCTTTTAAATCTACCAGTTTTGAGCTGTTAGCAATGTGCCACCTCTCCATAACACTACACCTCCATGTTACACCTCTGGCTTCCAGGTTGATGTACAGCTGTTGCCTGCACTTCAGTAACATACAGCTTACAGTGTTTTTTCTTTAAATATCTTATAATCATCCTTTCATTTCATATTATTATGCTTTGTATTGTGTATGACTGAATTTCAGGTGATGTGTTGTGTATAAGAGAAGTGATGGAGTTGCAGATTAGCACCAACACAATGGTCTAGTTTTGAGCTAGGGTTTTTTTATTGGGCTTCCTTATTTATTCCATATTGTAAATACTGCAAGGGAATGCAAAAACACCGAGGTGCATGCACGAGTCATCCTGGCTCACCAGAATAATGTAAATAAATTCTATAATAACAAATAAATAAATAATTTAAATTTAAATTAGACATAAAAGCATGGACCTTAATATGGTTGTTAACTTAAAAGAGAACACATCAAATATATCTTATGTGATAAATTCATGAAGTTTCTTTTATCAACAGAAAAATTTTCAATTCAGGGTAATACAGAAATAGTACAGTAAGACAAAACCTTACTCTGTTGCTTAACCAATGCTTTTTTCCAAAATAAATTCTAATTTTGTGTATTGACACAGTAGGGCAATGCACCCTGTGGGACTTGAAAACAACTTTCATGTGACAGGGTTGTGTTAAGTGAACCGCTGCCTTACAGCTGGTATAGAATTTAAATTGCTGCAGAATTTGTATTGAATCTGTTTTGGTGCTATTCTTAAATGCGTTTTGAGTTATGCTAAAAGTGGTACAAAACTCAAGATACTTGGTACTGAGGTACTGTATCAGCTGCATAGTTTATATTTACTAATAATGTGAAGCCCATGCTCTGACTAAACACAGTTTGGGGGGACACACCACGCCTGTGATCCTGGCAGGATGGTGTATATCCAAGGTTTCATTCCAGCCAAACATTTTCTTTCAGTTTGTGGTCCACAGCCTTGGTGCTTGAGGGCTGCACAGTGAACTGATCCTCACTCAAGCACAGCTCTTAATCCGTTTACTGAAGTACTTATTAGCATAGTAAGTCACTAACCTGGGTTTTAATTCATGAAGTAATTAAAATATATTCCAATACACAGAGGACTCCAGCCCTCCAGGATTGGAACAATTCAACCCTGATTTAACAGGGTTCAGTAAAACAACTGTTTTCCTAATTTAACAAATTTATCATCGTTTTCCCCCAGTAACCTACAAAGGTAAACAGGTATTCCAATAGGGCTGAAAAACCTGATTGCATTCAGGGCCTTGGAGACTAGCAACTAGTGGCAGCTGGTCCAGAAAGAACCACACTGTTGCATGTTTAAGAAGATGGACAGACAAAATGGTCTTGGCACCTTTGTATCGAGCAAAGCTACGATACTGATTTATTTACTTATTTATATCACAATCATATTTTTACCAAATAGATTCCAAAAGCACTTTCCTTTGTCCCCATAAATACTGTGCAGGATTTTAAGATAAGATCATGTTTTACATGACATTGTAGAAGTTACCTGTGTGCTGTTACATATAGATTTATAGATATATAGATATATTTTTAATGTATATATTTATTACCAAATAATGTGTGCTGGTGCTCAGTTTACAACACCCTCCCTGTTGTCTTTCTTCATATCAACTTTTCAGACAGCTGTATGAATAAACTGCAAAACTACTTAGACTACTTCTGTGAAATTTTCACTTGAGTTTCACGCCTACCCAGGGGTACCACGTGATCTGTGACAAGCAAAACTTTCCCAGACAAATAAATGGCTTATAGAATACAGAAAATGCAATGCAGCAGGTAGCTAAGCAGTGGAGCACATGGACTTACACACTAAAGTTGGCCGGTTCAAAGCCCGTTACTACAATACTTCCCTTGGGAACAGGACTCATCCTGAATTACTACACTAAAAATAGTCATGTATAAATGGTTCAAATACAGTGAGGTGATTTTGATAAATGCAACTTATTAATGAAAGAAGCATCTGATCTTTGTATGACACACAATTTCACGTTAGTTCTCACATTGATTCCAAATTTTCGAGGTCAATAGGACTATATGCTATACTTGTTTGGTTAAAATGCATGTGCTTAAAACCAGTACACTCAGTGCTCCAGGTATTTTGCCAGATTTTCTGAGAGGTGGTCAGTCCAGTTAAAACTGGATGCATGGCAACTCTAGTAGTATGAATATATTCAGTCTTGTGGATTCAGTAAATGTCTTATGACTTATCTTTGACCTGAGGCTAATCTCATCTCTCGAACCAAATAGACCTATGAGCTTTACAGTCAGTTACCAATAGTGCACAGTGGTATAATACATCAAGCTTTGTTGCAAATATGGGGCAGTAGGTTGTGTTGAGGTTAGAGCTGTTGCGTTGCCATGACTATGGCTCTGGTTCCAGTCCCACCCCTGCTGTCAGACCCTTGATCAAGGTACTTACCATAGATTGACACACTAAGAATGCCCTGCTGAATTAAGGCGAAAATAATGACTGCTTGTCTAACATTGTACATTACCTTTGACCAGCTTGTCAGCTAAACAAAGATTAATATAAAGATTAAGATTATTTATATTAAGATTAATATAAAAATACAACATGCACACAAAAGTGAGGAAAGCTGGTTGAATTACAGCTGTACTTTGCTTTTTCTACTTTTATATTTGTCTGGTGTCTAAATGGCACTATAAAGGTACCTTTTGCAGAGCTCCACAATGTCATCATTGTCATCCACAGCACCTGCCCCCGTCTCTCCCTCTTCTATCACTCTGAAAGTACACTCATTCTCACTTTCCTCCCGTTGACTAGAATCCATTTTTGCCTCTTGTGCGTTTTGTTTGATCCGTCTTTATGTATGTTTGAGTCCGACGTGTCACAAAGTGACGACCACTTTGGTTTAGGTTCATTCCAAGCTGGAGGCTGTTGGCCTGACTCAGCGCTCCTCTACAAATAGACAGCAGGATAGGCGGTATTCCCCAGCCCAGTGGGGTGTGGGGGTATGCAGAACCCGAGACCTGTCACTGGGTCTCCAAGTCCCCTGTGTTAAGAACACTACACTACTTTAGCAAGAGTGACTTCTTTCAACCACACACAAATCATTGTTTTAGGAATTTGAAACCCCCATAAACAGAAACAAGGTCTAGAAATACAGCTTTTATCAGTTTGTAGTCTAACTTTATAAGTAGACCTTGTGGCTGATATTCAAGGGCAATTAAGTACTGTATATGTGTGCTTCATTTTAAAGATCAATTTCTCTTTCCAGATCTATAATGAACATAGTCATAAAACTGAGGGCAATTAACCTACTGATATTTGGCCATCAGATGAAACAACTAGCTGGAATTCACACAAAATATAGGCTTAAGTTCCTTTGCTTAACCATAATAATGACATTATTATTATTACATTTTTTGACATGAGTTCTAAATATTTTAAATTATGTAGTACAATTCTAGGACCACACGTTTTTGAATCACATGGATAAAAGCCTATATTGTATAGAGATGATCACATGTATGAGCGAGAACTTATCTGCAGTATGGGAAAGCAAAGGTCCATGGTGAAGTCCAACATGTATTAGCACACAAACATGATCTTGCCTAACAAGACAGGGAATTATGGAAGAACCATCCAAAAGAGAGAGCAACATAGATCAAACCCACTTAGATATCTTCGTATGAAGCGTTTGCTTACAATTAGGCCCTGGTGGCGTAAACAAGGCATTCATCAAGGCTTAAATGTCACAGTGTCATCTGTTGCTTTCCATCACTGTGGTAATGTGATCCTGAGCCCAGCTGTGGATATAGGGTTCAGGGATGGAATTCATAGCCCTGAGTCCCAGGTGCATATTAGCCTCCCTTTGATGAGCAGAAGCAATGGCTTAACACTGTAACTCCAGTTCTGTGGTTTAAATTAGGAAAAGGAACCTTTTGCAGCCTTTTTGACCATAACATTGTAAAAACTTGGGAAAGAATTAAATATGTTGATATCTTTTGTCTGATGCTCTGTGTTTCAAAAAATCCTATTGTTAAATCCTTAGCTGGAACATATCTGAAAATACCCTTTGACCAATAATGTGACTCTCCTTTACACTTCATAATTTTTTTATTATTGTCACATTTACCTTTGTATGAATGACGTCCATATTCAACTACCCATGGAATTAATGCTGGTTGAATAATAACATCAGACAAACCAACTGTACTTCAAGAATCACACTTCTGCCTGTATGTCTCTCTATCTGTGGGTGAATTGCACTTTTCTCTCTACTGAGTTGTATGTTGCTTTGGAGAAAAGTGTCTGCTATTTGAATAAATGTAAACATCAACGTAAATGTGTTATTCACACTCAAAGAAAATGTGCTTCTGCATGATGTACAAATGATTCTAAATGTTGATCCGTGCAATATAAAGTATTGTAAAATATCAACTACAGTAAATTAAAAATAATATCTTTGCATATTTGTCACAGTGACGCTGCTCTGGACAACTGGTTATTAAAATGATGGATGAAACTGATGGATGAAACATTTGTGTATTGAATAAGTTAAATAATAAAATGGGCAAAATAAATGATGTGACATAAATACAGTTTACCTTGGCATTCTCAGAAATACATATCTGACTTACAATATGAAGCACACTTATTTTACAAAGTACAAAAAATGTTATTGTTCACACGTGACATTTCACCCTACCAACATTTATATTAAATGCACAGTTTCATTTTACTTTCATAAACTTTGAAAACACACCCTTGTTTTATGAAATATATATACATTCCTAAACAACATTTATGCATTTATTTAAATTCATCAAACACATTCTCACAATTTTCTTCATTCACAAAGGAATAAATGTAAACATAAATGTGATTCCCAGACCAAACTTGGGAAACCATAAAAATCTATTTACTTTTATGCTGTTATTGTGAAATTCTATGAAAATTATTCTTTTAGGTGTACTGGACAATTCTGTGGTTTTTTACCCCATAAGAAAGCAAAGTGGCAGCAAAGAATCGTGGCATATCAGATGGTGCCACAGTAATTGGCCCATAAGTCATCACAGACTGATGTTTGATGGAGTTTGTTCTTAAAAATGTAGCGTTCAGATGCGAGTCCGACACGGGCAAAAAGTAATGATCCCACGTGCTGTAATGTACGGAGCAGAGGTGAAATGAATGCAGGACAAGGAGACACACAGTGTATTTTCACAAAGGTGAAATGTGAAACACAAATCTGTGAGTAGGACTTGAACACGGAGAAGTGAAAAAATATCAGAACAGAACACTGGACCTGGACAGGAGCACAAAAGACAGGAGTGGACAGAACAAGCACTTCAGACTGGAACCTAAACACCTATGGGACAAGACGTAGGAAAGGGGTAACTAAAGTTTGCCAAGAGAGCACAATGGAACACTGATTAAGAATCCACGATCTATCCTTGGCCACTTGCTCCTTCTATACCTCACTATCCACCAGATGATGAACAGGTTCCTGGGTCGGGGCTAATGGCACTGAGTGGTGCTTCCTCTAGACCATACGGGTATTGTCCTTGTGGGTCATGACAAAAAGACTTAAAGGTTCACACTATTTAATTTGCTTTGCACATGGAGCTTGATTCTGTCTCACGGATTCTTATTGACACCCATATATTATTAAAATTTTTCATTTATCTTAAATTATTGATTGTTTTAAATAAGTTGTTGGCCGTGTTCAGAAGTAATCAGAAACGTAGTTTTCAAGTTTATGTTCAGATCTTACTTCAGCCAGTTAGTCATGTGGTAATTCACACTATTAGGATGTCCATAGGCAATTACTGTAAAACTAGTTTGATTCTAATAAATCACAAAGTTGTAGTAGATTGTGCTAAAGTTGAGCACTATGACCTCAACATGAGTATCTGGGGGAGTCAGAAAGTTAAGAACGATAAGCTTGAATTATTAACAATACCACTGACATGACAAGATGCTACAAAATAATCATAATTATTTATTTAATTAGTATGTCCTTTCTGGAGATAAAAAGAAAAAATATTGGTAAGGACTGATTTTTTAATTTATGAAAAGCTACAAGTGGCAAGACAGAAGTATTCCTTACTTGATTATGAACTTATTGCATTGAATCATTAATTAAATATGAATACTCGAGATATTTTTATCATGTATTAAAGTAGTATCAAATTTTATTGAAAAAGTTTGGTGTTTTAGGTGTTTGGTCTCCTTTTCTGGCGTGATCCAGATTTGTTCTGTAGGAAAACAGCAATGGTGAGTATAGCGTGAATGTTGGCTTTTATCAGAGCTGCTGTATGAAGAGGTTGCATGACAAATGAAACACAACAAAAGTGATAAACTTGTACGGATATCATATACTACCTACAGAGTTGAAAAATGGATAGCCGGTTTACACAGTGGGCGGTGCTGCAGGTAGCCTCGCAACTCTTAGGATGTGGATTCAAATCCAGTTCAGTCTTTGCAAAGTTGCTTGCTCTCCCCATGGTTACATGTGGTCCCACCCATAACCCAAAAAGTTTCAAATGGATCTATGACTCTAAATTGCACTCTCTGTGTGTTTCCTCACTAAGTTTGATTGCCCTACAATGAACTGGCATTTTGTCCAGGGTGTGTGCTGTTTAACACAGCATACACCACTGACCAGCTTCTGTGTTCTGGGCAACTGGCTATCAATAAGAAAGTGATTAATTGTTTATAAATCCCGTATGAACTACATTGTTAATTTACACTGACTTCTATAACCTAAATATTATTTGATGGCAATATTTAGTAAATTTAAATAATATACATAATTTTAAGCATTTTAAATTGGGCGTCATGAGTCTAGCATGATTGCGTCACTCTCGGTCTGACGTCAGCGCGAAAGGAGACGTGATGACGTAGGTCTCCTCGATGGCGTCATTGCTCGGATGGGGAGCATAGAATGTATGTGATGAAATGTCTGTACGAAACAGTAGAGGAAACATGTAAAGCGACAAACATATTTTGATTGTTACACAGTATTTGTGTTATATTTTCCCTCTAATTGTTTCTGTAACATCTGAGTGAGCTCGTGGGTGTCGGTTTAGTATTGTTGTTAAAACGGAATCAAACGTAAATGTGCTGGAAGGGCGCGTAGCTTCAAGCTTGTGCTCGCGTTGTTTTTACAGATGTTGTATTGCTCTGGAGATGGGCGATGTTGCCTGTTTCGACATGACAGCTCCATATCTATGAGTGAGTGAGTGAGTGAATGAATGACGAAGAGCAGCTTTGCGGCGCCAGAACGCGGCGCGCTCCTGTTGCGACGAGCCGTGGCCGCGCTGTCAGCTGCTAGGGAACCGGGAGCGCTGTTCAGGGTATCGGTTTGTCCGGTTGGCCGTTTAAAGGGGCGTGTGGAGAGGGAGGGGAAGAGAAGAGAGAGCGAGCGAGCGAGCGAAGAGGAGGCGCCCCTCGCAACCCCGCCAAAATGCGTACGCGCGCTCCCGCGTCGTAACAAGCCCGCGCGTCCTCCGGCGCGTACAAATCCAAGACGAAGCCAGGCGTCCACAGCGATGCATCATGTTCCCGAGCCGCTTGTGCGCCGCGACGCCTCCGTGGGAACGCGCAGCCGGCGCTGAGAGCTGGACGTGACGGCCACGGACGGAACTTAGCATCTGCATCTTCGCCCGTTCATTCTCGCTCCTTCCGTCCACGCAATGCTTGATTTTGTGGACGCGCATCCCTCTGCCGTGGATTTGACGCCTGCTGCGCGCGGCGACTGACAGTCATTTGTGCGCTGAATTTTAAATGGCATGATTTTGGAGAGGAGGAGGAGGAAGAGGAAGGCGGCATCTCGGAATCCCAGCGCACCGTCCGTCAGCCATAACAGGGCACAGCGCGGACTGATCAGGAATAATGGGGTAAGAACGCGGTAATGCTGAGCACACGGACCGAGCCCTTGTTATATTCCATTCATCAGTTCGACATTCAGAGCCATGACGGGAATGAGCAGCGCCTCCTCCCGCGTGCACTACTGACAGACAGAAATTGTACGGAATCATCATGATTGAATGTTCATTTTCACACCCCACTCGCGCAGATTTCAGTGCACTCTCTCTGTGTGTGTGTGTGTGTGTGTGTGTGTGTGTCACACAGCAGTGAGTGGCCATGCCTCTGTGACCCCATGCTCCTAAGCCCCATCCCCCCCCAAAACCACTACACACACACTTCATACTGCTACATAGTCACAGTGTTTCACATTTGGGGAAAAACACCCTGCAAACCTGTCACATGGTTTCCCAGTCATGCTGGCTCTTCTGCCCTGTAAGAGCAGCCCTTTCTGTGTAAGACCTTGGCCTTTGATCTTTTTCTGTGTTTCAGTAATGTGGCAGGATGTATTGTTCCTGGAAAGGTGGGCCCATGTGAGAAGAAGCTCCTTTCGAGAAGAAACTTTGAGAGGAGGTTCACGCAGCATGCGCTGTACTTCTCCGGTGCGACCGCATCTCTTGTACTCAGCTAGGGGTTTGTAGTGGTCATTGTTGCTGGTCAGGTCTGAGAGGTGTTGTCCACCCTTTAAGGAATCATGAGTGTGGCTAAGGCTGTCTTCTAATGGCCTTTGGAAAGAGTGTTTCAGTCGTCAAGGTGGGTCCAAACTGTTGGGAACGTGGGTGGTTTTCAGCGGAGAACGTATTCCACTGACACTGCAGTGAAGACACTGGTTTCGCTGGTTTTAAGTAGTCATTTTCTCAAAGTCAGCTGAAAGAAATTGAAAGGATTCATTCACTTTCCCCACTAATAACCACTTTTCCTCAAACAGGGTCCTAGTGATCTGGAGCCTATCCTGGATGCAAAGGGTACAAGGCAAATCAGGGTGCATTTAAACAATCTTATTAACCAGTTTTTTTTTTTTTTTTTTTTTTTTTTTTTTTTTTTTTTTTTGTGTGTGTGTCTTTTCTCCAAAACTATTTACAATACCAGGTTTATCTACTAAGCTACTTACAATGATTTACCCATTTATACAGCTGGGTTTTTATTTCCCAGCGTTAAATACCTTGCTTGAGGGTAATACTGCAGGAATAGGATTCGAACCTGGGCACTAAAGACTGTGAAGTAACAGCCCCAACCACTATGTCCCCTGCTGTCCTAGTAACCAAATAATGAGTGGCCCATTCCTTTCTGTTAGAACAGCTTAATTTCTTCTTCAAATGCTTTCACACAAGACCGGAACCATGAGTAGAACTGGGAGATCCGATTGAATCATTTTTCAAGAAGGAGACCCTCCACTTCTATAGGGGATGAAGGAGGAGGAAAACTACTTGGCATTTTGTGCTGCAGAAGGTCCTACGGAGGTTTATCTATGTGAAGATGCACTGGTCTGAGATGTTTGACCTCTGCCTGATGCTCATGCCACTACTCTTGAATCTATTCAGGATTGTGTCGGGGGGGGTTTCATCAACTCAGAAAACATTCGTATTTTCAGATGTGTGCTCATGATTTTTCATATGCCTTAGCTCTTAATGTGACCGTGGGGCACACCAGTCGAACCAGCTGATTGTCATGAACTGGTCGTTCGAACCGCTACAGATTCACCACTGTGTAAAAGAAGTGTTTCCAAGGCATCCTTTGAGTCTTCTTCCTACATTTGGAGGTAGGAAAGGTTAGGAGGGTGTATGTTTGGAGAAACCAAAGTCATCTTGAGACCTTATTATTTTTCTCCACCTCTCACTGGTCCATGTTTGGACTCCAGTTTATAAGTTGTACTGCTCTTGACTTTGGACTTCAGCACTTTCCAGATGTCTGTCCCACCCCAAATTCAGGTTACTGAAGATCACAATGAACTGTTTTTACTAGAATGGGGACCGAATGTTGTCAGTCACATTCTGTGGTCATTTTCAAAGCCATTGTCAATGTATGTGCACATCTGGAAAGTGCTGACCATGTTTATCTTTTCCAGTGCTGTCATGATTTTTAACACCGTTTCCCTTCCCAATTCAAACAATTTTAATTTTTTTCCATCATATACACCTACAGCTCAGGCACTGGCATCTTCAAATAATCCACCCCATGTTGCTTTAGCGATTCCTATATGAAGTCTTGACCTTTATAGCTAATATGGATTGGTAATTGGTATTCAGCTTAATAGGACACTTCTCTAGCTCCTTTTATAATTATGTTTTAGTTACTACATTGATCATGTACTTTCCATGCTGTATGGCTGTATGTAAGTTTCAAAGTACAGAAAAAGTTGCTGTCATTTCCATGCATTTCTCTATTAATAAAGAGCATCAGCAGGTGGCGTAGTCATTAGGGCTGTCACATTTATGTTTAGCAGGGTTTTTTTCCAAAGCTAAATATGCAGTATGAAGGCACGTGGTTTGAATTCCTCCTCTTGCTGTACTACCCTTGATCAATGTACTTACCTGGATTACTGCAGTATAAATCCCCTGCTTTAAGAATGGATAAATCATGTTTAGACCAGCAACTTTTCTTGAACATTTTAAGTTCTTTGGACAAAGACATTAAATAAATGAAGGTTGTCAGTAATAGTATTAAGATGTGACTAAAAGTTGAGTTTGATTTCTCAAATCTTATTAAATGTAAGTGTGCAAGCAATTTTTTTTTTTATTTTTTTTTTTTTTTTTTAAAATCCAGGGCAGCTTGTTTTACCCTCTTCTAAATTTGTTGACCATGCTGCTCACAAGTAAAAGTGCTTAGTTTAGTGTCTGTTAATTGACTGAATGAATAATTTTATCTATAGTCTTGGATCTGTCTCTTGTGTCACTTAACCAGAATAGCACTTGGTCTGCAGTTTAGACCCTGGACTCATGTGCTGTCCTTCTGTATACTGCCTGCTGCTCAAGGTTTAATGTGCTGCTGCTGCTCTGCAGGGCTATAAGAGAAGAGCCACACACTTTTGTTTTTTTTTTTTTTTTTTCCTTTTCTCCCCCTCCTTTTTATTATTAGCCTTAAAAACGCTGCCTGGCAGTACTGCACCTCTCCGGGGAACCTCCGTGGGACTTGACTCTTTGCAGACCTCACTGCGATGCAGAGAGACCAGCCCTTAGCCAACTTTGTGACAATATGGAGCGAACGAAACACCCTGTTATATTACGAGAAACGTCGAGAAACCCATTTTTACCGTCTATGATTTAGAAACCTCTCAATGAATTGCTTTCCATCTGGCCGTCATATTTGCGAAGGAAACCAATTTTTTCAAAAGGCACGTGTTCGTCTCGGTCAGTATTTGTAATGTGAGAATGTATTTACCAGAGCAGAATAGCGCTGATTGAATTCTACAGTACTTAAAAGGTCAAATTTTCCATAAGTGCTGTAACAGTACTGTTTTATACAATGTGCTTAGTTTTATATATCTGTGGATTTTGTACCGTTACACCTACTGGGTGGAAGTTGAATTCAATTCATGATGATGTCAGCTTATGTTTGGCAAGAGTTAAAATGGAATAATATTTTAAGCAAACCCAGAGCTACAGAGTATTTCACACGAGACCTTTTATGTAAAGGGTTCTGCATGAAAAATCGAGTTTTGCCGTGATTCTTGACTCAAGAGCTGTGACTGATCAAACAGGAGGATCTTTAAAGAGGCTCAGCATGGGATCTGGAGGACCTCAGTCTACAGGAAGATGCAATGTCCATGTCCAAATTTTGTAATGGGCTCCTGTCCTTGCACCGTACAGACACAGCTGGAGTCGTAGTAGAAGGGAACACGTGATGATGTAAACATTTTAGTGGCACTCAGCTTGTGCCCTCCATCACTTCAGTATGTTGCATCAACTTGATCGTTTATGGAATGACACAGGTTGCTTTCTCTGGAGTATTCTTGTTATGTATTTCATGTCTTTCTATTTCTTACACAATGCCGATATGATATTTGTGTTAGAGCTAAAGACTATAATTATTCCAGTACAGTGACAGGATCATTATCAGGCAAATTATAGAGAAGATGGCATGTGGCTTTTTTTTTTTTTTTTTTTTTCCCACCCTTGCCTTTTTTTTCCTCCACCCCTTTAATGTTCTTGCACATGCTTTGATGTTGGAGGTGGAGAACTTTCTGGAGCGGTTTTGCCCAATTTCGGTGCCGTGATGGGGCACATCTGACCTATTCGAGCTCCAGGGATTTCTCTGACTGAAGTGCGTTTATTGTGTTGCTCTGGGACAAATCACAATTCTGTCCACTAATTCCTCTAAACCACAGCAGCCGTTGAATGTCCCTGCTTTGTTGCTCTCATGTTTTAACACTTTATTATTTAAAGAAGAAAGTAGAGTTTTAAAGGCTCATCTACTGAAATAAGTTTGCTTTGAAATTCTTGTTGAGATGCTCACTCCAGTACCCCGCAGATCCAGATTTGGACCCAAAGGTTGCAGGTTTGATTCCCACCTTTGGCTGTAGTACCCTTGAGCAAGGTACTTACACTAAATTTCTCTAGTAAAATTACACACCTGTATAAATAGGTAAAATTATTATAAGTACAGGGGGGCGCGGTGGCGTGGTGGGTTGGACCGGGTCCTGCTCTCCAGTGGGTCTGGGGTTCGAGTCCCGCTTGGGGTGCCTTGCGATGGACTGGCGTCCCGTCCTGGGTGTGTCCCCTCCCCCTCCGACCTTACGCCCTGTGTTACCGGGTAGGCTCCGGTTCCCCATGACCCCATATGGGATGAGCGGTTCAGAAAGTGTGTGTGTGTGTGTGTGTGTGTGTGTGTGTGTGTGTGTGTGTGTGTGTATTATAAGTACATTAAAGTTGTAAGTTACTTTGGAGAAAAACTTAAGATAAATGAATAAATGTCTTTATACATTTTTATTGTTTCTGGGGGGGATTTTTTAATTTTTTGCATTAATTTGATTTTTTTTTTTATCCTAAAAATAACAAATGTGTATATTTTGTTGTTGCTTTGGAAACCTGTTGTTCTGCATATGGACTTTAATTATATGCTAATATATCTAAAAGGGGGGCGTGGTGGCGCAGTGGGTTGGACCGGGTCCTGCTCTCTGGTGGGTCTGGGGTTCGTGTCCTGCTTGGGGTGCCTTGTGATGGATTGGCGTCCTGTCCTCAATGTGTCTCCTCCCCCTCCAGCCTTGCGCCGTTGTTGCTGGGTTAGGCTCCAGCTCCCCGCTTGGGACAAGAGGCTTCAGTCAGTGTCTTTGTGTGTGTGTGAGTGTGTTTGTGTTTCTAAAAGGTATGTAATTACTAGCGGATTATTATTATCTTCGGGAAAATGCCCCCCATATAGAAAAATGAGGAGCTAGTTGGAGAACCCGAAGTTTGGGGAACACCTTCCAACAATCACATGAATTCTGGGTTCTTGTCTGAACTCTTTGTCAGTGATATGTCCTCTTGGACACTTGTCTGTGCTGTAGAGCTCACACCTGAAGCAGCTCAGCTGTGAGCGTGCTTTCGTTTCACAGGTGTTTCGCCACAGCAGGGACCATCCTGGCGAGCCGCGTCGCTCTGCTTCCTCGGGAAGTCTTGGGCACACATTTGTCACTGTCCTTATACAGTACTGTGGAAAAGTGTTAGGCACTTAGATGTTTCACAAAAATATTTATTTTAGATTTTTTTTTTTTTTTAATGTCTTCTGCATTAGTGTCAATGGGCAATGGGAAAGAGAGCATATTTTACATCTACATTTATTTATTTAGTAGACGCTTGTCTCCAAAGCAACTTCTAATGAACTCTATGTAGTGTTATCAGCACACACACCTTATTCACCAGGATGAGTTCATTTTTAGATTTCCAAGCATTCCTTTTGCAAAAGGTTACAGACTCCACCTGAGGGCCCTGGAAAATGTGAATTTGTATTGCTTGGGGTAACTTGAGAGACTGCCATGCTCAGGTACACCTTTGGTTGCTGATGGATAGGACCACACAGTAGTTTGTTGTGACACACGGTGGGACTTCTTAAGCTTTTTCTTGAAGATGAGTGCAATTTGCATTTTGATGATCTCCATGCACATAATATAAATTATACTTGCATATGTATTCAATTAGACGTTTGTGTGCGAGGCAATGCACGAGGATCTTCTCCCTGTGCCTGACTTAATATCCCACCCTATTTGCATACCATTATCCCAGTTTTTGACCGAGGTCTCCTCCCTCCTGTGTTTCTCTCCATCTAACCATGGCTGGGTGGTATGTTTTTAAAGAGTCGTCTCTCTTCTGCATCCCAAAGGTATTGGAAGCATTTCTCACCTTGCTCTCTTATGCCTGAAAACCAAAGGATTCTGGGGGTTTTCTCTCAACACCCTAGTAATAGTGATGGAGCAAAATGTGCCTTTAGTGTCAGACATGGAACAAAACATGGTCATTCTCTGTATAGGTGACAATGGCACTTTTGTTTTTTAATGTGGCACCAGGTTTGTTGTTGTTGTTGTTGTTGTTGTTGTTGTTATTCTACCCAATATTGTGTGAATAACAATGAAATATTTGAAAATTTTATGAAGTTATTCCAACGTGGTCATCGTCTTTGCTGTTGCATATTTTTAAATGATTTATTTTCCATTAGGGGCAAGAACAGAGGAACAAACCAATGATCGTACTTCAAGCATACAATATTGATTGACCACTTTGCTCAATTGGTTTTGTACTTCTGAGGATTACGGCATTTTACACGAGTGATCGATACTTTCTTAATGCTGTACAGTGAATTATTCATATAAATTATCGCAGTCTTTGTGTGTTGATATTAAAAGCAGTGATTTGCATATGCTTGGCGTTTTAAGTGTTGTTATAGAGTAATGCCACTTAAAGTGTCACTCCTGTGCAGAGATTGTGCTTCGAAATGATATTGTGCATTTGGGCGGTATCCCAGTCTAGTGTGTGTGTGTGTGTGTGTGTGTGTGTGTGTGTCTGGGTTAGTGTTTGAAAAGTAGAGACTGCCACATGGACAGTGAGTAGACTCATGTTCACTCATATAAATGGAGGAAAAACTGTGGTAAGCTTCTGTATTTGTTGTCAGAAGGTTCTCCCAATGTTCCTCTGAGGTTGTTCTGTGGAGCAGTTGTGCAGTGTCACGTACCCTGGTAAAGGATGTTTCTCGGAGGCTATTTGAGGAGGAGGGGTTGTGATGGCACAGCGGGCTTGGCCTGTGCCTGCTCTCTGGCGGGTCTGGGGTTCGAGTCCCCCTTGGAGTACCTTGCAGCGGACTGGCGTCCAGTCCTGGGTGCGTCCCCTCCCCCCCAGCCCTGCGCCCTGTGTTGCCGGGTTGGGCTCTGGCTCACTGCGACCCCGCTTGGGACAAGAGGTTTCAGTCAGAGAGTGTGTGTGTGTGTGTGTGTGTGTGTGTGTGTGTGTGTGTGAGAATCAAAGACCAGACAAAATGTGATTCAGTTTGTCAGCAAGAGTGCTGTGTTAAAGAAGCTGGGTGAATTCCCACAAGTTGCAGAGACAGCTATGTCAACATGGAGCAGGCAGTTGGTAGTGTAGGGATTACAGCTGGTGCCTTTGCATCCAAAGGTTGCCGGTTTGAAACCCACCTCCAGCTGTAGTACTATTGAGCAAGGAACTCACCCTTAATTGCTCCAGTAAAAATGAGTGAACTTTATAAATGGGTGAATAAAGTAAGTAATTTTAGTTAGCTTAACTTGTAAGTTTTTACTGAAGCAATTGAGGGTAAGTACCTTGCTGAACCTGGGTTCAGTCATTGTAAGGCAGCGGCTTTAATCACTGCGCCCCCTGCTGCCCGTGCACTTGTCCGTGTTTAGCTGGGACCGGGATGCTCTGACTCTTTTCTCCATTCCATGTTACCAGCTTTGGGTTTGGTCTCTGCACGCCTACACTGCTCCATCACCTTCTCCAGCTGACTTTCCTGCTTATTTTACTATACTTCGGGTGTAGGCGTCCAACCGACTTTCAGCCACCCCGAACACACACCTCTAACACTTTTCTCTATGCAGTGTCTTGAGACCTCAGCACCTGGTGAAGATTCTCAGCTTCACCCCATCTAGAGACGGCGCGGCTCACGCGCTTTGGGGTGTTTCCTGGTTTCTGCCCCAAAGAGTCACCCTTCTGGTATTTCTGGCTTATTTTCTAGTCGGTTCCAAAGCTGTCACCACCAATTAGAACTACAATGGCTTACCTTGTTCTGTCGTGCTTTCACTCGCCCAGATTAAATGAATCAACTAACAGCTCGCTTCATATATGGCAACACCTACACCCTTTGACTAATGCGCTGTGTTATTTAATATTTATACCGTCAGCGGTTTCTCTATGTCCAGTTATGGCACAAACATCTTTTGGAACAGCACCCATGTGTGCTACTGAGTAAGAGTGCTGGCTAAGAATATATTGAAATTATAATGGAAATGTGCCTATGAGATGTTCTGGCACTGGGAGAAACCAGCAGCCACAAGTCGCGGTAGTATAGTGGCACTGTGTGAAGGTGAGGTCAGGGGTGCTACCTGTTGTCAGGTGATGGCTGAGATGTACAGTGTGAGCGGGGCTGAAGGTTAGCTCCTCCACTGAGGGCATTGGAGGCACAGTTGCTGTAGAGCAAAGGGGCTGATGCTGCATTTCCAATGCAAAACAGTGCCCTGAAGTGGGCCGCTCGGCTTGGATAAATAAATATTCATTCCAGACGGGAGTTCATTTTGATTTTTACTGACAGGCAGAGGCAGTTCTCACTTGGATAAAGATTAAAATTGGGAACAAGCACGCAATAGGCAGTCCGATTTACAGGTTGCGCAGAAAACGGAGATCAGTGCAGCGGCACAGCGGGTAGCACCGGTGCCTTGCAGCTCCTAGAATGGGTGTTCGAACCCTGCTTCATCTGTGTGGAGTTTGCATGTTCACCCTGTGATCATGTGGGTTTTCTCCAGGTGCTCTGGTTTCCGCCCACAGATGTTTCAGGTGTACTGGTGGAAATTGCCCGGTGTGTGTGTGTGTGTGTGCGATTGTCCTGCAAAAGTATCCCATCCAGAGTGTACAGTCCTTCACACCCTATACTTTCAGGATAGGTATTGAATCACTGTGATCCCACATTTGACAAGAGGTTACTAATAATTATTAGTATCTAATAATACAATTAGTAATTAGTAGAAACACTGTCTGCTGTTCTGCCATTAATTATAATGAATGGTTGAACATCAGACACAGGGTGTGTTTCTGTAGTTGTTGACAACATTTTTGTGTGACACTTTTTCCTTTTAATTAATATAACAATCTCCCAAAGTCTTTCCACCCCTGAGGCAACATGACGACAAACACCTTGGGTACAACTTATGCACTGGTGGTCACACATAGTAAGGAGAATCTAATTACCCTTGGGGAGGGTACTCTGAATTACTGTCCTTGTAATGGGATACTTTGCAACTTTCAAGACATCCCATCAGCGGAAAACAGACATTATTTGACTACGCTCTGCGATGCTCCGCTGCAGCACAGGGAACAGGAGAAGTTCACTTTATGCAGGTGTGTGAGGTTGTGCCGGTACTTGCCCTGATCTCAGCTTGATGCACGAGTTTGGTTCTTGGCACACACCTTGTGGACCCAGAGGGACTGTTTGAAAGATAGATCTGCTTGTCTGACCTCTTTCAAACATCTAACAAACAAAATGACGTTGTCTCATAAATTGCCAACGCTGCTGAAATGCAAGGTATAATTGTTATACCTATATTATACCTGTTATATAAATGTTCTCCCCGTGTCTGTGTGGGTTTCCTCCGGGTGCTCTGGTTTCCTCCCACAGTCCAGACATGCTGTTCAAGTTCCCCATAGCATGTGAGTGACAGAGAGAGTGTGTTCCACTGATGTATGGATGAGTGACCCAGTGTAAGTAGTGTATCTAGCAGTGTAAGTCACCTTGGGGAATAAGGTGTGTGGGATGGTAACACTACATAGTATCCATTATAAGTTGCTTTGGAGAAGAGCGTCTGCTAAATAAATGTAAATGTATTGTAGATGGTTTGCTCCTGCTTACGGAAAGCAGACTTTCATATGTTCCACTCACTATATATTACGACAGCCATGTTCACCTTGGTTGTACTCCAAGTAAATTGATACTGCAAAAATACTGGTTGAAAAGGGAAAAAAAACAACAATGTTACTAATTAAGCTTTCTGACTAACAGCAACTGATGTAGCTCTCGACTTATCCGTTCAATCCTGTTTTCCGCAGAATTAACCTTGTGTGTCCTTGTTTCGAGGTTTCTCTGAGTGTTTCATTGCAGGCCAGGCCACAGCGCTGGTACGCTCAGCCTCTGATACAGAGTCATGTGAGGAAAAACTGATTAATGTAATTGGATTATGAGGCTTTTGGTTTTCCTTGGTGTTCACAGAAAAATATGCAGTTTTGTCGCATCATGAGGATTTGTTCAGAATAAGCATTATGTGCCCTAAAGCTAATTTTATTTAATCTTTGCTAACATTTTAGTAGGAATTACTCCTAGTGCTGCTCGACAGCATTGTATAATTTTTCCTTGCTTTCAGCATTTCAGATAATTGTCCTTGGTCAGTGTTAGAAGTTATCAGTACATGTAGTGAGTACCTTTTTAAGGATGTTCCACATGGAAAGGTATTGTCCCGTACCCTTTCCGTGTCCTAGTGTGTGGATTATCATACTCTTACCTTTGAACTGCATTATACTGTGACCAAACTGTGCATTTGATGATCTCTGTGAAACTCATGTTTTTGTAATGTTATATGGGCAGCTGTGTTGTTGCTCTTTATACACAGTTTGCCATTAGTTTCTATTAATTGTCCTTTAGTAAGTCTGTTTTGAGTTATTCCCTGCTGTATAGAGGGACCTCGGAGTCAACAAAGCTCTTAAGTCCGTAAATGATAGACAGCAGGGTAGGATGTGGCCCTTGATTGGGAGTCCTAGGAGCTCTTGTATGTTTTTGTCACTTTATTCACTAGGAGCAGAAAGGAATTGTGGGACTGAGAGCACGGCACATTCAGATTTGTGAGCAGTCTTTGCACAGCTTGCTTTACATAATCCTCTGTAATCTAGAATTTTCCTTTGCCCCCCTTTTGAATTACACTAATTAATGGGTTATTTTCCCCCCAGAGTGTAGCTAAAGTGTTTGAAATAGAAGAAAGGGACACTGCATTACAAGCTGACAGAAGCACATTTCCAGTTTTTAATCTGCATCGAGTGCGAAGATTCAAACACTTGAGACAATTTAAGATAACATTTTAAAGCCATAGCCATCTATTCTGGAGCCATTTCAGTCCTTGAGCATCAGCATTGTCAACACCTGGAGCTGGACGTCACTGCTCTATAGATGGAGGTAATAGAGGGCTGAGCCGTTTCCACACGATACCCTTTGGGTTGTAAAGAGCGTACTTGCTGGTTCACTTTCCATTGCTTTCTCTATTCAGACGTAACTTAGCATAAGCTCTTTGTTTGTTGTATTTAGTTTCCTGTGCTGTCCTTGTTCAGATGTGTCAGAGTGGCCTTGCCAAAAGCAATCAATTATTCTTATGGAGGGTTTGGCGTTGGCAGAACAGGCAGCCACTGACGGAGGACAGTGTGGCCATATTTCACTGTGGATTCATTTGGTGACAGGCTTACATTCACATTTCATTTCAGATAATGACTTTTTTTTTTTATTATTTTTAGATGCCAATAGACAACACTGTATCAGATACATCTTCTGAAAATACAGTATGTCTTCTGTGCAAAGTGATAGGAGAGTTAAATTGAATATGTAAATAGGATGCTTGCATCAGTCTTGCATCATTACGGTTTAAACACCTCTATCTGTGACACTGAAGGCCAGGTTCAAGTGTTGCAATAAATATTCATCGGTGGATCCACGGTCTTATTCTGAATTGCCTCCAACACTCATGAATAAGGCAATAAAACATGAAAAGGTGATAACGCAAACCGTGTAATCTCTAACTACGCAGAAGATGTATAATTGCATCTCTTTACACAATTGCTTTTGATTACCTGTCATTCAAATGAGTCTCTCAACCCCAACGATTCTCTAAATTGTACCTTTTTTTGCTCTTAGATGTAACCAGTGTCATGAACACAGTAGTGTTGGCACAATGAATGAAAATAAATTTAATTTTAATGCTGTAAAATGGTTATTCCAGAGTAAATGAAACTCCACAGGTTTAGACAGCAGTTGTTTGCACCTCTGATAGTTAAAGATGAGTGACTTTCATGTACACTTGAGATGTTCCGCTAGACATTCCTCCAGGGATGCTTCCCTTAGTGGGTGAGTTTAACTGGAGCAGGAGCTGAAGATCACCCCCTATTGCAAAATGCTTTTCAAAAGTTCAGGTGATATATCCTGATTTGGTCGAGGTGCTGTTGTTGAGTGTAGTGTCCTCACCATGGAATTTCTGTATTTATTAAGGCTACTGGCACATGTGGAAGAAATATTACAGTATGTTGAACTGTTTTATGTGCAGTTTTTGTCATTTATTCATTCTGGAGATACTGAATACTATGTTTGATCTTCAGGTAGATGAGCAGCTCAAAGTTCCTTACTAAACAATTACAAAATGGTTAATTCCTCAAAAAGAAAAGCCCTACATAAAACCCTGCAAAATGAATAATATTGTTGTTCAGTGCAAGAAAATTCAAGGAATTTTGTTGTTGCATGTAGCATCGGTATTGTGGAAAAACACAACACAGCACATGATGGCACATGTTCTGGGCCTTGCCCTCTTGACACTCCCTGTTCGCTTGGATGACGATCAAATCAGATTATTGTGTGCAAGTATTGAACCACATTCTGTTTTGGCCTTGCAGATAGACAGCTGATCAGAAGAAACCACAGGGCCCTCTGGATTTTTAACAAGAAGATATGACCGATTGTGAAGCACTGCAGAATAGTGTCTCCCTGCCTCATCTGCTGATCATCTACATTTGTTCTGTCAATTTTTCAGAAGCAACATGCATCCTATAGTAAGCAAAAATGAACTGAACAGCTGGAACTTCAGATACAGTCGTAGGATTATTGAAGCACTTTGTTTGCTGTCGCTGTTTTTATTTTGGCAAATGTTTCACATTACTGGCAAAACGAGGTGAATGCATGAGGTTGTCGATAGTAGCACGGGGCAGCCGATCAAGCTGCACCACACATGCTTGCTGAACTTGAGCACGAAGCTTCACTTCAGCCCTGGAGCACATTTGCTCTTATTTATCTAGCTGATGCTTTTCTTCAAAGCGACTTACACCGTTTTACCTATTTGTAGGGGTAATTGTTCATTAGAGCACTTTCAGCTGTATCTTTAAAGTAAGGGATACTACAGCAGGAGTCAGGATTCAAACCTGGGTCCCCTGATGGCAAGGCAGCATCTCTAATCACTACGCCACCTGTTGCACGGCTGAAAAAGAGAGCAAAGTGGAGCAGACTGGACAATGTAGGTATTTGAGTTTTTACAATACAAACTTAAAATGTGTAACAGTGAGTATAAACCCGCATGTTTCTAGTGTCCCATCATGACTTGTTATGTGAATGTGCCTGTAACACATGTAGAGATCATCATGTGGTTGTTTTGGGCTCTTGGGGTGACTCATTTGTATAGTTGCTGTGCATGTTCTTCCAGCCCAGACATGTACAGCCATGGCCATAGCAGAGTCCTCCTTATCTTGACGGCAAATGGGCAGCAACTCCTCGGTATCTGTATGTTCAAATACAGGCTGCTCCCAGACCTCTTACGCTGCTTGTCTGCGCTTGTATCCGTTTCAGCACTTCGTTTCCACAAACACTACATGACTGTATCCAGCACTGTATGGCCTATGTTTCTGAATGCATAAATGAGGTTTGGAATGATATTGCTTAACTTTTTTTTAGAAAAGCCACCTCGTGTAGACACCACAGATGTACGCCATAGTGCTTTCGGGCATTGACGAAACCGTAGACTTTGTGCCAGGATCTTGTTGTGCTCCACGGTGTGGACACCCCAGTACCACGTTTTCCTCCATCTGGGACCTACATGCAATGTCGTGTTTCCTCATGTGCAATTTGAGTTTGGTTTTTGCATTTGAGAGTACTGGACTCTTTCTCCAAACATGGATGGAGAAAGTGAGCTTGTAACATCTGCCCATACATCACAAACACACACGTGAAGGGATAAGTGTTGTGTGTCTACATATCCACTGGTAAGTGTGGATGTCAGATTGTTTTTGAACGTCGACCATCTGTTGTTCAGCAGCTACCACCGCACTGCTCGTTTCCAAGACGACTCCAAAAATCCTACACATCGCTCTTATTCTTCATAAGGTGCTCTCACTGAGCTTTTTTTACAGCTTCAGACCCTAACAAGGATCCTTTATCTGTCGCGCTAGATGTGAGATCAAATGACCTCTGCTTAGGTGGTGACAGCTCAGTGATTACATTTGTGATTGTCCTCTTCCTACCAGCCCTGCATCTTAAGTTATGAAAAGTAAATCTGGATGCACAAACCCACCAACCTGTAGTTTCATTGATACCATGGAAGCACTGGTAAGAATCAGTGGCACACATGGTCCTCGATCCGTTCCAGGGATCTGTTCTGACATCCCTCCTGTAAGTCGCATACTCTGTACTATATTATAGGAAAAAAATATGGACACAAACAAGTAAAATGTATCAATGACTGGCTATATTTTTCACTAGTTTCACAGATTATTCATGTTGAAATACACACAAACACATACTGTCTGAAGCTGCTTGCCCCAAGCAGGGTCATGGCGAACCGGAGCCTAACCCAGCAACAGAGGGTGTGATGCTGAAGGGGGAGGGGATGCACCCAGGGCAAGACGCCCCGAGAAGGACTTGAACCCCAGACCCACCTGAAAGCGGGACCTGGCCAAACCCGCTGCACCACCACACCCCCACATGTAAAAAAAAATACTGCTTATATATACATACTGTAGAATAATAAAATGACTGCAGGACATAATTATATTTTCATGCTTTGCTGTTATTTTGAGATTTATATCTGACTTCTTTCACTTTTCTGCACCACCAGACTAATCATACTAGCAACAAAAAAAGGTAACTTGAACGATAAATGAAACGTTCTATAAATTAAGTTTTTGTAAATCACAGGTGCTGATAAACGAGACACATGGATGGTGGTGCGGCCACCCAGCCTTACAACTAAACACGGTGGGCTGGGGTGGCAAGATGGCACAGCGAGTAGCGCTGCTGTCTCAGCACCTGAGTGGTGCAATAGGATATGGGATCGATCCCCACTCTGTCTGGAGTTTGCCTATTCTCCCTGTGTCTGCGTGGGTTTCCTCCCAAAGTCCAAAGACCTGCTGCTCAGGTTCACCCATAGTGTCTGTGCGTGACAGAGAGAGGGTGTGTTCCATTGATGTATGGATGAGTGACCCAGTGTAAGTAGTGTACCTAGCAGTGTAAGTCACCCCGATGAATAAGGTGTCTGGGCTGATAAAACTACACAGAGTTCATTGGAAGTTGCTTTGGACAAAAGCATCTGCTAATCGGAACTGTTGAGAAGCTACAGACCAGATAAGTACTTTGCTCAGGGTTACTACAGCTGAAGATGAGGCTCAAACCTATGACCTTTGGGTCCAAAGGCAACAGCTCTAACCACTACCAGCTGCCCCATACAGACTGATAACTGTAGAATAATATTGTAGTTTTATTGTCATCATACGTAGATATACATTTATGAATAGATCGGCCTGTTTTGTTTTGTTTTTGCCAGAGCCCAGGAACAAAAGCAACTTCTTCAGCAGAGGGTGTTTTATATCGTTCTTTTTCATCCAGTGGTTGCATAGCTCACTGAACTTTGACCTGGTACAATTTTTTTTTTTTTTTTTTTGGCGGAGGGTTTACAACCAGCTGGTGTTGAGCTACACCTTGACCTCAGCTTCTGTTTCAGGCTAGAGCTGCTAATGGGCTCATTTCCATCACTCCGTGGACCGTGTGTGCGTTCGCTCACGCCTGAATGCAGCACGCGGACACACATTGACAAAAGCTTCAGGACACTGAAAAAAAGAAAAGTTTCCTACTCCAGCGAGAAGGTTCTGAATTTTTGCTCGCCCCAGGCAGTGTGTAGAGTACTTTTCTAAAGATTGCAGCGAGTGAGAGGTTGTGTGTGTGTGTGTGTGTGTTTACAGAATGTGATCCAAATAAATGTCGGTTTGTAAGGCTTTTCTCATTTCTAGCAAGGTTTAAGTCCCAGTAAAATGGTGGTACGGAACAAACTGCACCTTGTCCTTTGGCAAGGACACCTAACGCAAGGCCAACTGCGCTTGCACTCGGCTCCACGAGATAAAGGCATTAGGACTAATCACCTGTCGCTGCTCTGTCAATATTCACGTTTTGTCTCTAGCTCCGGGTCACACCTTATTTCCTGCCAACTAGTGCCGCGCTGTAGAGTCCGTTCGGGTCCCAGGTCGTGGCGAGGGTGTCACAAGCTGGTCACTTTACCTTTTGAATGACCTTTCACCTCGCACCTATCCTGGATCAATGGGTTCATACGGTTAGGGATGGGGAGGGATGGAGAGGGATGTGACCGCCTCTCCCTTTCTGTTGGCCAGTCCCTTTGCATGTTTCCTCAGTCAAGGAGCCCCTTATTTAATGGAACTGCTAAGTGCAACCAAAGCTCATCAATCAGGAAGCTTTGACTTTCAGCCGAGGCTCTAAGCTCATTAATCTTTACTCTTGATCCATAGACTCCCACGCCGTACTAACATGGATCACTTTCCTTAAGGCAAATTGATTAGGTTTTTTTTTTTATTGTTGTTCCCAACAATAGGGAGCTCTTTAAATGAATTTCTCAGATGTGCACTTTAGGGTAATATTTCTTTGTTTAACCTTGTAAGGGCTCTGGATTCAGGCTGACTTTACTGGAAATGAATAGAGGTTTTGAAACCAGTTTAAGCCCTTTGCTGGAGCACGATATGCTTTCTCAGCATCGGGCTATCACTTGGCACTTTTCGAACTCGGGGGGTTTCGTCCCAGTGGAGGTACGAATCGACCCCTGATGTACAGCGGCAGTTGGCACCGAGGGCTCAAGCCCCAGCCACGTTGTCCATATTGTCCAAAGCTGCATTCCTGCCCATGTCAGAAATTCAGAAATGGAAGCTTGTGCTGGCTTTCCCTGTTTGACCCTCGGACTGCTGCGCTGATCCCCATTTGAACCCGTGCGCAGTGCGGTAGATCCCATGTACATGTGTGCACAGCATCTGATCCTGGCCCCCAGGGTGCTCTCAAGCCTCTCCCTGCATATCCACCCTCGCTGTTGCAGGTAGGTGCCTGCAACATCCTCCTGCATTACAAGTGATGACACATTCGCGTTGTTGTGTAACAGGCCCGCGTGCACACACACACATATACGCCCTCTATCTGAAAGGATGCAAAAATAGTCCCGATGTGAGGTGTCTTTTTTGGCAGCTGCCCCCTACTGATTACTCAGTGCAGAATTACTCTTTTATGAAATTTTATTTCATGTCTGATCCGTTAAATCACATTCAATGTCATGTTGTGAAGTTTCTGTAGATGTGTAAGTTCAGATTTTCAACCCTGAATGATAGTTTTCTGGCTATGTAGGAGTTAAAAGGAGGGACATGAAAATGAGCAGCTTCTCGCCGTGTTGTGCAACACGTTTGGTGTGCATGCCAAAGAGTCTGCTATGATCTGCCTCACTGTTGCTGGTTAAGGGGAAACCAACCTAATGGCACGTGTCTCACCGATCTGAGATGTTGCTCACTCAGGACCTACTTGTGGAAAAGGGCACTGATGTCAGATGGGCAGGTGCCGCATCTCGGTCCAGTAATAACTAATAGAGACGGGTAACAGAACCTTCGCCCAACAGTGGGGTCCTGGATACGTGGTTATATGGTCGGTGCGTGGAAGGCCGCCTGATCACTGACATTAGCAGCACTTAACATACAAATGAGTCAGATTTGGTGCTGTGATCCAGCTCAGCAAGCCTAGCCTCTTAAATGCTCCTGGGGCAAGTAGCCATGCATCCAGGGTTCGAAAATGCTGACCTTTATAGACGCTTCCATTTCTGGTGCCCTCAATGTGAAAAATGCATGTTGAGAAACATCGAGTCATTACTTTTATTATCTTCTAAATGTTTGTGCCTTACTTTTTTGTGCTTTGTACTGTATTTTCTATAATCTATAACAGTATATGGATATATTCTATGCTACAATTTCAAGAGGTGTAATGCATACTTTGATTTTCTGATACAAAACACTTGCTTGGGATCTGTGTTAATGTAGGGATCTAGTTTTTATTTTATACAACTTCAAGTATGAAATGTTGAATTATGTTAAGGGTGTTTTATTCCACTGGTTATACAGATTGTTCAATTTTACTGTAATATTTCTTTTGTGTTCCATAATTATACATACATGGCGGTATCTGAATGGCTTTCGGTTATGTGGTCGTTGAATTAGCAGAGAAATAAAGCAAGTGGTAACCATTCTAAGTCAGTAAGTACAGTAGGCAAAGGTTTTGGAGATGCAAATGAGAGGGTGTGACAATTGTTTTATGATTCACTGATAGGATTACACGAGTGGCAGGTCCTTTAGAAGGCGAAAGAAAGAAAAATGTCAGATCACCTTCATAGTGAGCAAAGCGCATGACACATTATTTGGAGTCAGTGGAGTAATGCAGTGGGCTGCATAGTGCAAATATGGCATCGGGGTCCAAGTGAGAGGATTTAAATTGGGCTCGGGGGAAAATGGCAGTGAGGAGCAGGATGGTTTGTGTCAGATCGCCTCCGCGCTGCGGCGACAGCCTAACGTGTGTTCGGAACTCCGAATGAGACCTGCAACCCCGCTGGTCCTCCCACGCAGCTCTCCCCCGGGTCTCTGTGGAGGAAGCCTCTACCACTAATTGTGCTGCGATGAGACAGTCTCCTCTTCGAGATCTCCTGCCCGCTGACTTCTATTTTAAAACTCCATATGACACCTTTTATATTCACATATATGTTTACTAGTTCAGCAAACACCCCGACAGTGACGTACAGGTGCAGGAAGTGCAGTAGAATAAAACAAAAGGGTTAGAAATAGCTGAATGCGTCCTCACCCACATAGCGCCCCAAAGAGCAGTCCCCGAGTACACGTCCTACATAGCACAAAGGACCAAAGCTGGCAAAATGATTAACATCATCTGCTGAGAATTACGAGGTCGAAATTATGGTCCGAGGTCAGCTCGTAAGCACATATCTTCAAAGATGTCTTCAAACCGTGTCCAACTTGTGTGGCTTTAAGGTGTTTGACAGCTAACTGTCAAACTGTGTGGAGTTTGCATGTTCTCCCCCTGTCTGTGTGGGTTTCCTCCAGGTGCTCTGGTTTCCTCCCACACTCCAAAGACATGCTTTTTAGGTTCCCCTATAGTGTGTGAAGGGGGGTGCGGTGGCACAGTGGCACAGTGGGTTGGACCTCGTCCTGCTCTCCGGTGGGTCTGGGGTTCAAGTCCTGGTTGGGGTGCCTTGCGACGGACTGGTGTCCTGTCCTGGGTGTATCCCCCTCCAGCCTTGCGCCCTGTGTTGCTGGGTTAGGCGCCGGCTCTCCGCGACCCCATATGGGCCAAGCAGTTCAGATTGTGTGTGTGTGTGTGTGTGTGTGTGTGTGTGTGTGTCTGAGTGACAGACAGAGTTCCGCTGATGTATGGATGAGTGACCCAGTGTAAATAGTGTATCTAGCAGTGTAAGTCACCACGGTGAATAAGGTGTGTGGGCTGATAACACTACATAGAGTTCATTGGAAGTTGCTTTGGAGAAAAGTGTCTGCTAAATGTAACTGCCCTGCATTGTGTAATTTTTGACTTGATAAAAGTTGTGATGGAAAGGAGTCAGTGGAAGCTCTGCTGGTCAATTCAGTCGTTCAAGTTACACATTGTGGGATGTGGGGAAAACTCTAGAATACGTATTAATTTTTTATTTTGTCTGCTATGGTCCTCTAAACAGTCTTTTTTTACTGTAAAATGTTTATTCCCTGTGAGCATCTGTTATAACTGTTGAATTTTATTATGATTTTAGCCATGACTTCTGCTGGGTAATTCACTGGAGAATTTTGGGTCCTTTTCTCATCGGTTCCTGCTGCCAAGCTCTGGGAATTCAGACAAGCTACCTTGAAGTTACAAGCTCATGTCTTTAACCGCTATGTTCCTTTCTGCCCTTTTAAAAAGTTTCAAATTAGAAAAGTTTCACTGCTATTGCTGGATAAATTAATAAAGAAAGCCTATAGGGCACTGGGAGAATGTTTTTTAAAATGTCATATTAAATGTGCTGGAATACTTCCATTTTTAAAGGTACATGGAAGAATTGACCTCCTGTTACGCTAACCACGTAATTGTGGCAGAGCGGTGGCTGGTCCAAGGTGTGGCTATTGGATTTTTGTGCTTCTTTCTTAGGAGAGATATAAGCAGTATCTTCCTTTGCTGCGTGATAGTGTCATACTTGTAGTGCAAATACCAAACGTTGCGGGAGAGGAAATGTTTTACAAACTCTGCAACCTTCTATGTTGCACTCATAATTATATATGGCTGCGAAAACACGACTGACACTTAAATAGCATTTTATTCATTGAGCAGATGCTTTTCTCCAAAGACACGTACAAGTCAAAGACATTGAGTAGCTTCATACAGTGCATACAACTGAGAGTTAGATGGGGAATACAGTGAAGATCATGACAGATGGTGTGATGTAAATCTGTGCCACTCTCTGTGCATCGCGAGAGAAGCCCTTTGAATGACATGTGTTTTGAGACCATTCTTGAATGCTGGAAGGGATTCAGCAGTTCTGAGGGATAGAGGAAACACATTCCACCACACTCAAGCCAATACCAAGAAGTGGCAGGGTTTTCATTTTTGGACTGACTGTATGCCGAGAAATGCAGGCACTCCCACTTGGCAATCTGATCAGTCGGTAAACACAGCTTGAATGAAGTGCCTCTGCTCTCCTCTACTGCTCGGTAGTCTCCGCTCTGTCAACATTGAGCACCGAGTCTGAATTCTGTGTATTCAGAGGGACCCCTGTGAACCCCCCCGCCCCCAAGGATGAGGAGCCAAGGGGGTGGGGCTATGATAGGTTACTGTGTCTCGGGATCTATAATTAGTCCGCAACCCAACTTGGTCCAGGCAGATGCCATTCCCTCTCTGAAGTATGAAGGTTCTGCACCGTAAATTAGGGATTTGTACTGTCTTTGCTGTGCAGAAGGGTCTGTGAAATGGGCTGGGAAGGGGACGGGGGTGGTCTGGTCTAGCTAATCTGGTCAGTTTTGGAGTCTGGTGTAGGGCCGCAATGCAGGGTGGCGAAATGGTGATCCGTTTACCGGGTCGGTCCCGAGCTACCGGGGGTTTCGAGGAGATCGGACAGACCACGGTGCTACGCTACAAAGAGGTTCACCACTTCTTCTTCCTCCCTTTCAGGGAGCAGCCGATCTACAGTACCCGGGCCCACGTCTTCCAGATCGATCCCAACACCAAGAAGAACTGGGTCCCCACCAGCAAGCATGCCGTCACCGTCTCCTACTTCTATGACAGCGTGAGAAACGTCTACCGGATCATCAGTCTGGATGGGTCGAAGGTATGACCGTCACCTTTACTCTCGACGCCCTTTCATTATCATCATGGTGACTTTTCTCTGTTTGGCTGCTTAGAAGACTGTCTTCTTTTGAAGGCACTTCAGATGTATCATCTGAGGACTCGCAGGTTTGCTTTGCATCCTATGCAGTCCTGTTTTGCACAAAAATGAATTGCGTACATACAACAGACCCCCAAGTGTCACAGTATGTTACGAACAAAAACCTTTAATGTGCATTCCCAGCTCCATGACCTTGACTTTGATTTGGGGGTAAAAGTGAGTTTTTATCTGTTCACTGTAAAATTTGCATTTCTAACACCTTTTCATCAGTACAAGACATATCGAAGAATTCCCCTAGTGTGCGTTAAATAAAAAGATTGAGCTGCAGTTTGGAACACAGTCATTGTGTGAATTGTCATCAATCTGGGCAACCTGGCTTTTCGATGAATGGAATGACTATTATTGCTATTCCCTTCTACTGCACTGCATGAGGCTTTGGAACACATAGCTATAAAATTTGGCTGTTGGCTTTTTTGTGAGGGAAGACAATGCATTTCCCACCTTCACCGCCTATCTACCCCCAGTAAGAAAGCATCTGTGTCTGTGAATAAAATACAGATGACCCTGTTACTTTTTAACAATGAAAGATCAGGATACGGTATTGAATGCAGAAAGAAAAAAATGTTTAAAAGACTACCGACATTTTTATGTTTCTTCCAAAGTACTTTCATATGTCCAAAGTGAAACGTTTGTGTACAAGTGTAGATGTTAATACTAATATACAGTACAGTGAAATAATTTCGATCTGTTTTCTTCTGCTTTTTCTTTTCTGCACCTCAAAATACTCAGTTTTTCATTTACAGGTTATTGAAATCATAAACGAATGAGATCATAAACGCTGCAAATAGTTGTCCTGTAAATAAACCGGAATTGTTGATAGACACGCTCGTTGAGCCACTAAGGAATATAGTGCCTTGCAGCAGTGTTTCCAGTCGACGTTATCGTACAGACATCACAGCCAAATGTTGAGACTCGAAAATAATATAATAAGGTTGATGGGATGGCTCTTATAAGTCCTATATGATGATAAGTGGTGGACTACCTGTATTGATTGGGCACGTTTGACAGATCAAGTCTGTCAATTAATTGATCAGTTATTGTCGTTACTGTAGGAATCCTGGTTTGCAGAAGGTTTATGCATATTTTTGCAATAACAAAGACGGCATGTTTCAGTGTTTTGATCTCCAGAGCTGCATTTATAACACCATAGTGCATATGGGTTTGTCACCAATAGGGTTGTTACTTCATAGTTCAGGAGGTGCCCACTGGGTACAGTCTGGTCACTAAACCAAAGCCTTTTACTGTGTTATCCTAATGAGAAGTATAACCTGGCAAACCTTTGGAGAGAAAGTGTGTTTCCTAAAATAAATAGTCAGGAAGCACATGTCAGCACATTTGGGGCAGAGGACTGTGGTGGAGGGATGATGATGATAATGATGATGATGATGATGATGATGATTTAGTGTAATTAATCCCCAAAGCTGTCATCTTTTAGGGAAAAAGGGGGGGTTTGTTTTTTTTTTTGATATTTCTTCCCGCTTTAAAGTTCAGGCGAGTAAAATTCGGCTTAAATGCAACTTTCTCACTTCTGACTGACCTCTGCCAGTTTTTGCTGAGAGAGTGAAATTCAAATGCAGCCAGTCGGGGAAACCATGTGAGAATTGAGGAACTCTGTGATCAGGGTGTTATGAGACTCAAATACCAGGGGTAGCTTCACCAGCTGCATACAAACACGCGTGTGAACGGCGGACCGAGTCTGTAACGGGAGGTTGTGGATGTCGACTTGTTTCTTTGACATGCTGGTGTCTATGAACAGAATTATCCTGAGGGACACATGGTATTTTTTTGATGGGTTAGTGACTCAACACTTCATCTGTCTCACTGTTTCCTTGTATCTCCTCCTTTCTTCCGCTCTCTGATGGAAGGAGACCAAAGGAAAGCTTAACCATGCTGTGGAAGTCTGCACCTTGATATTCTCATCTCTCACGCACGCACGCACGCACGCACGCACTTGCTGGCTTGCGCACTCACACACCTTCACCCAAGTTCTTTGACTTGCATCCAGCACAGAAGCGGATGTCCTTAAAACACACGCCGGATCACAAACTGATCAGCACTGACAATGTTTTTGGAAGCATTAAGGTGCCAGGTGGCAGTTTATCGGCGGTTATCCCTTCATGCCGGCTTATGCGCCATTGGAGCGACTCTCGTGTCAACAGCTGACGCTGCCGCAGAGAGAACAGAGTTTTCTTTGCAGTTCTGCCATGATTCCTCTCTCTGGTGTATGACCTTTACCCAAAGCAGATTGCACAGCATAGTTTACCATGTTTTTTTTTAAAACGGTCCACAGTGTATAGCTGGACGTTTTCAAGGAAGCAAATCTCCTTCTGAACTTTGTACAGGGATGCTGCAGTAGTGTTTACCAGGGAGTTAAGTGAATTTCACTGCGGCAGATGCTGCTCTCAGAATTCCCTGCACATGCTATGCTTGCAATCCCCACCACCTGCCTTAAAATAAAGCCTGAGTTATAGCTGGTTAAGTACTAGGTAGGTGGGATTGAAAAGCAAGCCAACAGGAAGATCCTCCACAGTGCCATTGTAGCACCCGTTAGGTGTCACCTGGGGGCTGGTGGGGTACTGTTACAGCTGCGATCTTGCACTTTATGGACCCAGGTTCAAATCCCACCTCCCGCTGTCATACCCTTCACGAAGGTACTCACCCTGAACTGATACAGTAAGAATTATCCTGATGTATAAATGGGTGAATCCTCATAAGTAGCTTAATTTTGTAAGTTTCTTTGGAAAAAAGCATCAGCAAAAAGAATAAATGGTAAATGTCTCCAGTTCTGACAAGTTCCGCCATATCGTCGCTCAGGTCTGATTAGATTCACCACAGCGCTGTCCTTTTTCACAGCCTTCCCCCTGCTCTCTCTGCCTTGTAGCTTTATGCTAGGTGTTTAACTTTCAGAATTTTAAAGAATGGTTAATTTTTGTCCTCAGTCAACAGTTAGGTAAACTCTTAAGTAACCCGTTTGCTGTAATTGTAATAATTTGGGGGTCCCTTAAGACATCTCTACAGTTCTACAGCCCATCATGCATAGAGATGTTTATATTCAAACTTGTACGTCACTGCCCTGTTTATAAGAAGTAATTAAATTGTGACACACACACACACACACACACACACACATTTTCTGAACCGCTTGTCCCATACGGGGTCACGGGGAACCGGAGCCTAACCCGGCAACTCAGGGCGTAAGGCTGGAGGGGGAGGGGACACACCCAGGACAGGATGCCAGTCCGTCGCAAGGCACCCCAAGCGGGACTCGAATCCCAGACCCACTACAGAGCAGGACCCGGTCCAACCCACCGCGCCTCCTCATTGAGATCCATACTGTCCCCTATAATTTTTCAGAATAGATGGGAGATGTTTTCAGCTGTATTGTCAAAGAAAAGCTGAAGGAGCTCAGAGAGGTGATCTACCTTTCTCAGACAGCAAGCAAGGAGGCTGACTAACAACACTCATGCCTTAACTTGACTGACACATTCTGTGGAGTCATATTTCTAACAGTTTCTGATCGTTCAGAGCCGTGTTTGCCAAGGAGAGCAGTGATTCAAGGGTGTGAAGGCCACACACCTTCAGAAAGGCAAACACTGCCACTCTTCCCAGAGGCTCTGACTTAGCCTGAGTTACCATGCTATATTTATTATCTTACATTTATCTCTATACACACACACACACACACACACACGGTGTATCAGGTGCCTCTGTAATACTGCCTCCAGGCTGATCATACAGTTTACTTTGTTCTTGGTGTGGATTGATGCAGACTTGGGGAGCCCATGGTAGTTCACTATTGTTCCTCCTAACCCAGAAAGTCCTGCGTAAAGAAAGACATTGTGTACCAGTAACTTAAGATCATGCTCAAGGTTTTTGGAGAAAGAAAGACCAGTCAGTGAGGGCAGTGCTTATTCTTTTCTTTAGCCTTGTTTGACTCTAGTCAATGTGTGAGCAGTTTGCTTTAGCTGAATACCCATCAGAGGGACCCACCCATCCATCCACCCATCCCAAATGACTACTTCACCTGAAATGTGTGTCTTAGGATTGTGGGAGGAAACCAGTGGAAACCTTAGAGGGACACATAGACTTCACAGAGAATTGGATTTGAACCCACAGCTCAGGAGAAGTGAGGCACCAGTGCTACCTGCTGTGCCTTCATGCCCCTGTCAGTGATGATGTTTTTTTTTAATAATGTCATGTGTAAAACAGTTATATACATATGCCTGTTGTTCAGCCCTGGTTTTGGAGAACTGGTGGCAGGAGCTTTTCAATCCCTGTGCTAAACCGCTTGTTTGAGCAGCTCATAGCTGTGATACGGAGTCGTGCCTCGAGAAGCCCCGGCTGTGTTGACGTCTCCATCTGCTGTGCAGCAAGTGTTGAAAACTTACCACCAGAACCTGCAGCGATGGGATTCAAACCTCTTCCAGTTCTTCAGCAGGGACTGAGCTCTCATGTTGCGTGTGGATGGAAAGCTGTGTTTTTGTGGATGTTTTGACTGCACAGGCAATAATCAACAGCACCATCAGCCCCAACATGACCTTCACCAAGACGTCGCAGAAGTTTGGCCAGTGGGCGGACAGCCGCGCCAACACGGTCTACGGCCTGGGCTTCTCCTCAGAGAACCACCTGAGGAAGGTGAGTGGCACACAAATCGGTGGGTATACCTGAGACCAGGGCAAACCTGCTTCGTACCACCTGGGGGTCCAGCTTGTTTATTTGCTTTTGAAGGAGTAAGTGTCAATTCGCGATGGGCTGCTAGAAAGATTCAACGCCGCTGCCCATAAGGCAGAATCCATTAACATGAGCCCTGCGTTGTATTTACATGCATGAAGTGCGCAGTGCGCTTCTACCAGCCCATGTTCTCAGCGAAACACGCCGCCGACTCTCTTGGTTGTGTGTGAGCACAGTCATCAGTCACCCCCCCCCCACTCTGCCTCTGCTTCTCGCAACACACACACACACACACACACACACACACACAGAAGTACTCCCACCCACACTGTATGACTGAGCTGGGAATATGAAGCAGTTCATACTCTCACCGGGTTCATTTTCACACTTAGCAATTCAATAACCGCCCATCTCTTGCTTTTTGGATTTCTTTTCTTTTGTCGAAGAAAAAGGATTCAGATCAAAATTTTTGGCTGAGAACCATCGAGAACGCTGAGCAAGACCAACCGAGGCGTGACGAGGATCAGCCCTTAGAAATTGCTCAGTATTACAGCATCTTTAATTTGTTCAGTTTGCTGTCATACTTTATGCAGCTCTTTGTGTGCTGCATGAGTCTCTGGCTGTTAAGTGTGTTCAGACCAAGTAGCCCTTCATGTTTCAACCAGTTAGCACTACTTTTCACTGTTGCTCTATGGCTATATTTCAGATCATTTTAAAAGATTTTTTTTTTCTTTCCATAAAATCAATGTCCGGATGAGGCTGCGTGTATTTCATAGTTCAAACTGCAGGCAGCACTGTATTCGATCAACAGTTACACAGTCCATCTCAGTGCTGATGCAGTAAAATACCATGCTTCTTCTAAGTGGCTTCCAGACTGCAGACACCTTGCAGTTGGAGTGTGGGGCCGTCAGAATGATGTAAACACCTGTTTAACTGGACCGGCACCGATCATGTGCTGCTTTGACACAGAAGTTAAACTTGCCAAGCGGGACGACGGGCCATGTCACGGCTCACTTTTCAGGGCAAAGACGCGCTCAGCCATGCCCAGTCGCAGCACTGAAATAGCCTGTCGCCAGAGGGGCATGAGATCAGCTCCTCAACTATGTCATGTCAGTTCATGTACATGAAGGTTGGCATTTAATTTTAATAAGGATTTGTTTTATGCAACATTTTACAAACTTACTGACTTGCCATAGTAACTTGTTAAATTTATTTTGATGGCACAAATGTTTTTTTTTAATTCCCTACATTCCACACATATAGTAATTGGCTTTCATGTATTTAAAATAATCATTTTTATTGATTTATTGTTTTGTATTTTTTTCATTTGAATAGAAGATAAAATAATTGTTTGAATAGATTATTAAATAAACATAAAAAATTTAAACATTAATACAATTAAAATGGATGTTTTACACAGGTAGTTCAATAGTTATGGTTTTGTTAGGAATAATTGAGAGCCTTGATGCACTAAAGGTGTTTGCCATCACCACCGTGCTGGTAGGGGTATGTGTAACTCCTCACTGTCATTTTGTCCTCCAGTTTGCAGAGAAGTTTGCAGAGTTTAAGGAGGCAGCACGAATAGCGAAAGAGAAGTCCCAGGAGAAGATGGAACTGGCCAGCACTCCATCTCAGGTAAACCCCCCCCCAACCCCAAAATCAACAACCAAAAAAAAGAAAACATTCTTTCTTGTTAACGTGATTACATTAAGACGGCAAGCGTACCTGTGTTTAAAAAAAGCAATGCCCTCCTCAGTGGCACTCGTGGTTTCCTTTTAACCTAATCTAAAAAATACCCGTGAAATAAATCAAATTCTTGGCTAATTAAGCATTAATATGCATTGCATTCATATAGATATACCTTGATCTGCAGTGATTTGCACAACATGTTCATCTTTAAGGTAATGGTCTATAAGAAATCTGCTTAATTTTCCTCAGGGGGGGACTGGCTACAGGTTTTATGCAGCAGTATTTAGCTTTATGCTAATACATTTCTAATACCAAAAATCCTAAGCTCTAAAATGGCCTTCTGCAGTTAAATGATACGACTGGGGGGAAAAAAGCAGCTGTGAACCAAATTTTGCTGCTCTAATGAAGGACGCAAATCTGGAGGTAATTTACAGCCTTTATAAAATGCAAGCGCAAATGTTTCGGCTTCAAGTTGGTCCTCGGGGTTTAAAATCCCTTTGGAATGACAGTGATACAGCTGTCATGATGCCGTGCAGGAAGTTCATAGCGACCCCTATAATCCTCAGCCCAGTGCCACACTGAGCCACCCTGCATCCCATATGGCACCGCTGACCTGGCCTTGTGTGTGTGTCCTTCCCCAGGAGTCAGCAGTCGGGGACATGCAGTCTCCTCTCACCCCAGAGAGCATCAACGGCACAGACGAGGAGAGAACCACGCCGGACATCACCCACAATGCACTGCCTTTCTCACACAGGTAGCAGGTTTTGATGGCTTCCCAGTGGGCGAGGTGGCAATGGTTCTCCAGCCCTTCGAATTGCTCAAGAGAAACTGTTCAGCAGTTTACATCAGTGAAGCTGAAAATCACTTTGGGTAAAAGTATCAGCTCAGCAATGAATTGTTGTTGTTTTATTATTACTGCATTTACATTTATTCATTTAGCTGAAGCTTTTCTCCAAAGCAGCTTACAATATATTTTTATTATTATTATTATTATTATTACTACTACTACAGGTGGTCCCCAATTTATGATGGTACAATTTTTTCAACTTTACGATGGTGAGCTAGCAATAGAAATTCAGTAGAGACCATACTTCGAATTTTGAACATAATTTTTTTTCCCAGGGAAGCGATATGCAGTATGATACTCTCTCGTAATGCTGGGCAGTGGCAGTGTCCGCAGTGTCCATCTGTCACGCGGATGTGTTTTGTGCATCCATAATGTCACAAACGCCCATCTATGTCTCCTGCTACTGGTGGGAAGAAGAAGAGGAAGGCAGTTACTCCTGAGGAGAAACTCAAGATAACTGCCCAGCATGAAGGCAGCAATCCCATAATGGCCATTGCACGTATACTAGGCTATGGTGTTCAGTAGGTTAGGTGTATTAAATGCATTTTTGACTTACTATGGGTTTCGCGGAACGTAACCCCATCGTAAATCAGGGACCACCTGTATACTGTTGAGAGCCTGAATGTTCACTTAACATATCCTGACGCTGAAGATTTCAAAGGGAAAGTGGACAGTTTGTGTGTTGCCAGGTAAAGTGAGTTAAATTTGTTAAAATTGTCTTTTGGAAAACTTCAGACTGACACGACAGATTACAGCAGACTTTTGTATTGGATTGTCTTGAATCATTGCTGATGTTGAAGATCAGTTTAGTGATGGTTATCGTAGGTGGTATAGTGGTTAGAGCTGCCACTTTTTCACTCATATCGCAGGTTCAAATCTCACCTGCTGCTGTAGGACCCTTGAGCAAGGTACTTATCCTGAACTGTTCCAGTAAAAATTTCCCAGCTGTATAAATGGGTAAAAAAAAAAAAAACTGTAGGTAGCTTAATATTGTAAGTCGCTTTGGAGAAAAGCATTAACTAAATAAATAAATTGATGATGATGATGATGATGATACAGGACGGTAAGGACCAAAAAGACTTGTTTTTGGAGACAAGATAAGTTAATTAGCAGAGTCTCGGTTCCTCTGGGTGGTGGAGATCTCTCGAGGTGCGTATGCAAAGCCACTGGGGATCAGGAGCTGCTGCCAGACCCACCCCCCATGGGCCGTATAGATTATTGGGATGTTGGAGCTGGTGGTGGCGATGTCTCAGACATGTGATGTGGTGTTTAATTTAAACCGCAGTCTCTGTGATGGATTTCGCAAGTGTAGCTAGGAAGCTTTGCGTCTCGTTATCGGAACACAGCCCGCCACAGTAGGACAGGATTGCCTTAATCTTTCCAAATGTGTTCTCAGAGATCAGCTCGCATTAGTCTTCCCTCATTGGCAGTACTAAGCCTCAGACTTCAGCAGTGCCCAGAACTGGTAATTTAATAAAATAATACAATAGCACCAATATTTCTGGGATATATTTGCACAGATATATGGCGATTAAGGATCTCCTGTTCCCCTGACGTCCCGCGTCCACTAAGCGACTGGGGCCTCCTTGTTCAGATTCAAAGGCGCATTCCGCTTCCACGGGAAGTAATAGGAGTTAATATGCAGCAGTCATGGAACTCATCATTACGGATTAAATTAAATCCCTTTCCCTCGTTTCCTTGATCCTCTCCAGTTTTTTCTTGCCAGAATCTGTGTCTGTTTTGGACGGGATGTTTCCGTTTCATCGGATGGGTAGCTGGAAGTTACTGGTTGGGAGAAGAGGTCAGTAGAAAACGGGGTTGGGATATGTACCGCGCTATCCAGCCTTCAGTCATTGCTGTACCATGGTTCAGCATAAATGGAGCGTGAACGAGACCGCACAGTGAAGTGTGAGCATTAATCTCGATTGAAATTAATCGGAAGTTGGGCTTCTTTATGCAGCGAAGGATATGCCATGGTACTTTAACTGTGTGGTGACATTGGACTCATTGCAGTGCCATAATTTCAAAATGCATTTTTTAAAATTTCTTCTTGGGTATGACGTGGCAATGAACAAAAGGGTTTTTGCTAGTGAACTTTGTGACAGATTTTGGACAAGAACCTTTACTTGTAAGGTGCACTTTAATAGCATTACGTTGATTGAATTTTTTCGCTCTGGAATTGAAAGGAAAATGCTTTTCAAATATGTACTTATGTGAGCTTCTTTATGGCACATCGTGGTTCTCGACCCAACAGGAAGCGCCGAGAGTGTGGACGGCTCTCCGGTGCCTGTGTAATACACTATGTCACACAAATATAGGCTGGAAAAGAAGCACCATTTCAGGCGGTTGCCCCTGGGGAAGAGAGCCTGAACATAGATGAGCACTTCCTGGAAGAATACCTTCACCGTTCTAAAGGCACAGCAAGCTTGCACTGTGCAGCAAGCTTTCAGGGACTGCGGGGAGGGTTTGCGCAGCAGCTGGCCAGGATATCGTGGGCGAAACTTCTGCGCTTCCATTTGTAAAGTGTCTTGTTGTTGCATATGTGTGCATCCGACCAGCCGAATATCTTCTAATGTACGTTCACCTACAGTTTTACAGGTGAGCAAACACACGGTGACGTTCTGAACTGTGGTTCCCGTGTGTTTCACCTCAGCACTGTCGGGACATCCACTGACTTGATGGGACCCACTGTCCTGTGGGCTGTTTCCTAGTCTCTGAATGCCACCATGGTGCTGCCTGGTGATTGATGGGACGACTGGGACCTTGGCTTTAACTGACTAAAGTGTGGGATAAGCGAGGGAAATGTTTCATTCCAATAGACAATGTGAGGGACAGAGACGCTGAAGGCATCCTTGGCAGCAGGGGGATCCGTTCGGACACTTGCAGGCACGCACTACAATTTATTACCAACCGATGGTCAGAAAGCTGTGCTGTAGTACTTCATGAACTTGAAGTGCGAGAGAAGTTCAAGTGCATAAAGATCTTAGGACAGTGCCGCTGATTTAGTGTTGGCCGCACATCCAGACACTTTCTTCCATCTGCAGATTACAGATTGTCCTTAGTTTAAAATTGCTTCACTGCAGATGAATGTCTACTGAAGTAACATCACTACATCATTTTTTCCTGCGTAAATGTATGAGGATCATTTGTTTGGGCCCAGTGGGAAGCTCAGTGATTAGAGCTATTGCTTTCCAATCAAAGGACTTGAGATCAAATCCTTACTCCTGCTGGAATACCCTTGAACAAGGTACATACTTACTCCAGTACAAATTCCTCATCTCAGTAAATACGGTGCCACTTGAAAGTATGTGAACCCATTGTGTCCCATAATATTACCACAAAATGGTTATTTACTGAGAAGCAGTGTTTCTAATGTGACGTGTGTAATGACCAGTTCCATATGTTGGTTTTAATGGAAATCGTGTAGTAGAAAAAAGTATGACCGGTACAAAAATAAGTGAAGCCCTAGTTGCACTGGTTAAACCTAGTAGGTAAATGAAAGCAGGTGTGTACATCATAACCATTTATTCATTTTATAAGTTTAAGAGTTAACATTTAAATTTTATACATTTCTTTTAATGTTGTATACAAGAATAATGACCATCCCTTTAGGGTTCACATACTTTCAAGCAGCAGTGTATGTAAATCGATTTAAGCAGCTCTGTATGCAAACCTAACGAAGTCTTTGAGAAAAGCATTGGCTAAATAATGGTTAATCAGTATTTACTTAATTGTTTACCTTGTCAAGAGCTAATTGGTTTAATGCAGACCTCTTCTCAGCAAGGTGACAGAGAGCACATGCACAATTTACACAAGTGACCGTGAAAAGAAGGCAAAGAGACAATAAGCAGAGAAGGCAGTTTGATATTCTGATCTGGTGTAAGCTGTTTGGCAGCTGAGGAAAGGAAAACAACAGGCCAAGGAACTGGGAGAAAAATAAACATCTGGGGGTCCAAATACCAGCAGCTGCCCACCCTTTCTGGTCTTTCTGTTGCGTTACAGATGAAATGATACAATGACACGTTCATGTGAAGCAGAGAAGCCAAGCACACTAGTACAATAACTGATTAATTACCAGCTGTAGTTGCAATCATAATGCAGCATCAAATCTGCTCTCGGAAAAAGAAAACGATTAAACTATTGCATAAATACATACAAAATAACTGTTTTGTGAGAAAAATATGTAGTGAAACACAGGCGCTTGAGCCGTGTCTTTCTGTCTGCAGCTCAGCCATCAACAAGCACTGGGAGGCCGAGTTGGCGGCCCTGAAAGGCAACAATGCCAAGCTGACAGCGGCATTGTTGGAGTCGACCGCAAACGTCAAACAGTGGAAGCAGCAGCTTGCAGCCTACCAGGAGGAGGCTGAGAGGCTGCACAAACGCGTGAGCCATTGACATGTTGGGAAAGGGGCGGGGCTTCTTACCTTGGGGGAGTGGCTATGCAAACCTATGAGGGCTGAAAGCAGGAGTTTAAGATTTGGCTGCCTTTTTTTCATCGTGAAAAGCTTCAGGTAGTCCCATCTGAGTTACTGCTAGTCTTTACCACTACAGTCTTTACCTGGAGCTGCAGGTTCCACTGAGGACATATTAATTCTGTGTTAATTTGGCTTTAGCGAAGGATCTGGAGACCTTGTTTTGCTGAAAGTCTTGTAGCTTAGTTGGCAAACCATACATGTCTTGTGCATGTTGTCAGGTGACAGAGCTGGAGTGCATGAGCAGTCAAGCAAACCTGATAAAAACTCACAAGACAGAGCTCAACCAGACCATTGAAGAGCTGGAATCCGCACTGAAGGCGAAGGAGGAGGTACTGTGGTACTTCTCGTTACGTCGTTTGTCTAGGGATGTGGCGACATACCTTTTTTTGGTATTCCCACTGGAACCGGGAATGTCCACAATGAATATTTCTGTAACAAGAAAAAAGTTGGTACATCTGTGTTGCTGGGGTCCGATTTCAGAACTTCTCTTAGTTGTAAACCCACAGTAAGTCCAAAGCGCTGTTACACTTCTGCAGTATTTCTCCTGCATTTACACCTGCCTCTGTAGCCTTGTGATCACGCCAATGAGGAGCACGTGCTTGAGCCATTCTTCACTCATGGTGTTTGCAGGAGATTGAGGGGCTCAAGGAGGAGGTGGACAATGCGAGGCAGCTGCAGGCGCAGAGGGATGCCCTTGCTCTGAAACTGCAGGTGAGCCTGCTGTGGTCCGACATGTGGGCCTTGGATCACGCAGCCTGTCTCCACGTGGCATCTGCTACTACGGGAGCAGCGAATGGCACCAGGCTCTTTAAAACTTCATTCCATCAAAATGACCTTGATGAGGACATAATGGAGTTCAGTCCTGGTTCGATGAGGACGTTTGAACGCTCCAGTTATCTGGCAGATTAATCAGACAGTCGAGACCGAGTCAGTTGAAGTTCCTCAGTCTCAGAAAGGCTATGTAAACCTAACAATAAACATAATGCATAATCTGAAATATTTTATAACGCTTATATATTTGGATCTGACTGGCATCATGAACTATAGTAAGATCGTGGCTTTCACCCACTTCCTATGAGAGTCTCAGGATCAGTCAGTGAGTGTTTCAGCAGAAATTAAGATCACCTGGCTTTCACAGCTACTGTATGAAGAAATCCAGCCACCAAATTAGTCACATCCCCAAAAAGCAGGAAATATTATTTACATTTAATCAGCTGAGTGATGAGATCTTGTACTTGAAGTTGTACTTGAACTTCATGTCACAGGGCAGGGTGGCACAGGTGAAATTGGTGCTGCGGGTCCAGTGAAGAGCAACTGGATTTGGTCATGGGGAACATGCATTTCCAAGAGAAAAGTTTTTCATGTTAGTGCATTTCATACTGGAGATAAGAAAGCCCTACAGAGATCTGTGCACATTCACAAACTCCAACAGGAAGATCAATAATTATAATGCTTTTTATTCTAAATAGGTACATTATTAGTAACAAGTAATGACTAGATGTAATAAAATTCACTTTTGCATCATTTTCTTTTAGTTTGTATTCTATACCACAGCAGGCATCGTCATAGAATAATCATTTATTATAAATGAATAAAAGAATAATCATTTATTAATAATAACAATCATTACAATAATCATTGAAAATGATTTAATCAATCATGAATAATCGTTTACAGTATTCATTTACTCTATGTCACTGTGTGAGAAGAGTGCTGTATAAAAATAAATTGAATTGAATTGAACTGAATTGAATTTATTCAGATTTACAGACCTGACTTTGTTAAAGTGACCCAATAAATGCTGCCTACTGTGCTGGGCTTACCCTGCAATGTAGGGTTAAGGCCCTTGATGGCCACATGGTGGGCTTTTTGTTTAGGCTGTGGTCGATGCCCTGTGTGCGTGTGACTCCCCCCCACCAGGAGACGGAGGCACGGAGCAGGGATCTGGAGGGGCAGCTGGCAGACCTGGAGCAACGGCTGGAGAGCAGTCAGCTGGGCCAGGAAGCCTTCCGCAAGAACCTGAGAACGCTGCTGGAGATCCTGGACGGGAAGATCTTCGAGCTGACGGAGCTGCGGGACAGCCTGGCCAAGCTGGTGGAGGGCAGCTAGAGCTGATGGGACCCTGTCTCCTTCCTCACCTCCCCCCTGCCAAGTTGGACCTCAGGAAGCCACACCCACTCAGTGCAGGGACACGTGGGCTGCAGCCGTGGCAACAAGACTCTGGCAAAACGGGCAGGGGGTATTTTGGGTTAAAAAATATTTGGTTGATTGTGTCTGGTAATGAATTTTGCTTCACAAGAAGTTCATCTGTGGCCTGGCAGACCCTCTGGTCCAAGCGTGATGGAGTTCTGTCCGCTCGCCCAGACCGAAAGGTGGAGGATCAAACATTTGTTCCAAGTCCAGATACATATCACTTATCTGGCAAAATTTTCTCACTGGCCCAAGTTTCTGAACGTCAACTGCTGGAACTGAAGGACAGTTGACAGTGTATAGTTACTACTAAAGACAGATCATTATCATATTTAAACAACAGTGAAGTGAAGCTGTATATTTTATATTAATAAAGTATAGACACAGGAGCCACTTTTGCTCCCAATGCTACAGTAAACCTGTTTGACTCTACCTGGCATCAGTTGCAGTTTTAATTTGATGTACATTTTTTATTTATTTTTTCTTTTTTCTTAGTCTGAACCCACAATGCTCTTAAGGGTTTTAACATCTAAGGAGATGTGAATCTCCTGAACCATCTTGCAGATCATCCCGTTGGAAGGCGCGGGGCAGCCCAAGGTTTGGTTCGGTTCAACACAGCCGGCACCGCTGGGGGGGGCATTACGGGGCTGGAGAGACCTGGCTGTTGTCAGCCGCTGAGCAATACGAGCTGGAGGATGGATGGGGAAGGTTGTATGAGGTGGGTGGGGGGTGGGGGCTCGTCTTTCACACACATACACGGTACATATGACCTCTTCGTTGGAAAGCTGGGCTTTTTATGAGTGTTTGTGTGTGTGTATATGTATATAAAGTGTGTGTGTGTGTGTGTATACGTATATATATATATGAAATACACACCTACATACAGTATATAGACACACAAATGTACTCCTCACTTTGTACTCCTGAAGCATTTTGCATTATTCTTTAATGTAGTTCAAACCTTACTTTTCTCTCAATGTTGTGCTCATTACTATAATATTTACAAAGATCATTTTGGTGTTTTTTGTTTACTTCAATTTTTCATATTTTCTAATATGTGGAGGGTAGGTATTACGGTTGTACAGTATGTACAGAATTTAAAAAAAAAAAATTCTGGCAAATTTAACAAAGCCAATTTAGCTTAGTGATATTCTCTACTTTTTAGTGATTTTTATGCAAATGCTTCCTGGAGCGAGACAGAAAACACGAAATGCCAAATGATATTTGTGCACAGCGAATTGATGGCAACTACCTGTGGTACACGGCGGCCAGTGGATTAATCTCCACTCGCGATTACGTTCACAAAATTTCTTAGCAAAAAATATGACGGAAAGGAGAATTCTAAGGGCTCGTCTTAGACTGCTTTACACTTAGTGTTTTTAGATAGGCAGTACATTATAGCTTATTACCGTCAGAATCATGCGTTATTATTATGCTTCATGCTATGTGTATGTATTATTATTGTTTGTAATTTTTCTATTCATGACAAAAGCGGTGTCACTTGGGTGGTTACTCTGCATTTGTTAATGGTACTGGGGTAAAGTTTTGGACTTTGGCTTCTGGATTTTGTTTATTCACTATATAAGAGGACTGATGTCAGGATGACACTGTGTTGCAACTGAAGTAGATAAAAACACTTCGGGGTGCAGCAGTCATACCTAACATGGTACATTTATTTTACCCCCCCCAACCCTGATGAATATAACATGTACTGATGAAACTGGTTACACGGATGTACTATTCGTTGGCCACGGCTTATGGTCACTGTAATACGGGAGGGGAAAAAGAGCGCATTGTGAAGTGAATTAAAACATATTTTCATGTATAAAACTAGTAATTGTGTCAGAACTGAATGGTTAGGTACGATGCAGCAGTAAGTAAAGAGACAGAGGGAAGCAATTTGAAAGGTACATGTAGAGTTTTTATTTGACTTTGGGAGTAAAAGCCGATTTAAAATGGAAAGCAATAATCAGGAATACGTAGCTACAATAGGAATGCAGGGTGAAATTAAATTTAAAAAAAAAAAGTTAAAGCAATTATTTTACATTTGAATGGTATTGCTAGAACAACTTTTTTAAAATAAATATTTAAATCTGTCCTTTTACTAACTGAAAAGTTAAATATTTTTGTTATTTTGGTCTATGACATAATATTGCACATTAAGTGACCTGCTAAACTGAAACCAGGTGGAGCCGGAGTATTAAAGTAATAAATGGTTCATGGGAACTGTTGGCTGGGAAGCTTATGGTGACCCAGGGGTGGAGGGTGGGGGGCAAAATGGCCTGGCAATGAAATGAAGGTGCAGCACAGATATTTACACTACAGTACAGCTGATGGGCACATGGGTCACGAGGGTGTGTTCAAGTCAAGGGTTTGGGCTAAACGGCACAGCCAGACGGGCTCGCGCTGACATTTCCCCTAGCCACCAAGAGGGAACTGGGTAAGTTTCATGCTCATGCATATGTTTTACCATAGTACGTACATGTCATTGCTACATGGGTACAGTGTCTGTGCTATACGCACATCAAATCTTACAAAGGATTTTTGCACGTATCTAAATATTTCATCAGCTTTCATACCAGGGTCCTGCATCTGAGCTCAGCAGCTCTCATGTGGAAAGTGTGGGACGATGAGCTGCTGGAGAGGACCGTGTTCTGAAACGCACCTGCTTCTATCGCAGCTAACTTGGCAAAAGCAGTCGAGATTCACTCCCAGGTCTCTCACAAGACGTCTCCAGCGGGGGAGAGAAAGACGTGTCAAAGAACAGTCGCAGGAGGTGTTACAGCGATGAGATGTGGGGAAGGACACCCTGAAGCCAGAGGCCATCCCACGCACTAGAGGTGATGGGTACGGTGGCGAGTTAGGCGGGTCTTCATGACCACACCGAGCTCACCTCCGTAAGAGAGCACAGGGTTCTATTTCTTTAGTCGCGTCTCCCAGATGCTGGTGTATTTTTGCCTAACCCGAAAATGAAAGCACCCGTGTCATTTAACCATTTCATTCCCGCACCTCAGAAACAGATACCAGTTAAAATCATGACCAACAGCAAACAGTATGGAAAATGCATAAATCATGAGCGTCATTATTATTCCACAACGGGACAAATAGCGGCCAAAGGTGATGATGAAGGATCGCCGCTGTCCCATTGCGGTTGTTCATTTGATGGAAGGGTAGAGACGGATGGTTACAGATTATAAGAGAACACTTTCAAACCAACTGGGTTAATGAGAGCCACTGGGCGACAGTGATCACACTTGGGGAATAATGACGAAATGAAGCAATTAAACATAAAAATGCGTATCTGAGCATGGAACCATTTCAAATTAAAGTGCAGTACTAAATATACCAAAAACAAACCCCTCTGCATATAAATGTGCAGACATGATTTATGAAATGAATGCAAACAGCACATTTTCTTTCTTACATTTAACCAAAGTGGTGACACCTTTTGAACAGCAGTGTGTAGGAACATGTCTTCAGTACATCACTCATCTTCGATACAGATTTTTATTTATTCTTTCACTGTAAGTCACCTTGGACAAAGGTATCAGCTAGAATAATTATTTCACATTGCAGCTTGAACAAACGCAAAATAAATAGTTCACTACGTGAAACGTAGGTACCATCCACCTGATGAGTGAATGGAATGTGCATGGAGGCGTTTGTATTGAGAGGTAAATCACTGCTCCTCTTCTCACTTTGCCTGTAGGAGGGATACAGGTGAGCTGTAGGGAACACGGTGCTGAAACGCTGATCAAAACGCCCAAATGAACAGTACAGACAGCAGGACACAATCCATATCTGTGTGTCTATATAACATCGGAGGTGTATTCCCAGCAGATCGAGCCCTGGCGTGCAGGACCAGGCGTCGCTCCCCCGGCTTTGGCACACCTCCAGAGTGCAAAACAAATCATGCAGGGTAACTGCCATCAAACAATTAAAAGCAGAAATAGATGGACATGGATGCAGAAGGTCCTCTTGACTCTGCTTGTATAAAGGCTGAACCTGAATGATCTAAACCCCCCCCCAAGTCCACAAGTTTCTAAGGACGGCCCAATCCCCCATGACAGTAACGTGCACCACACCAAGACCCGAGCAGCGACAAGTGAAATGGGGCCCGAGGACAAAAACACACTCTGACAGCATCCTCCCAAGACAGGATGCTGCAGAAGCTCTCAGGCCAGTGAGATGAGGGCTGTGGAACCAGAAGCTTGAACTGCTCCTTCATCTCCTGCAAGTTGTGACTTTTACTGTTTCTACTGCATTCATTTTTTTCCCCATTTTATCACCATTTATATCACAATGACTTCAGTTCTTCTATTTGACCATTTTACTGTATATGGATGTATAAAATGTTTATGACACCACACAGGGGTGAGGTCATACCAATCTAGTTTATACACACTTAAATCAGGACAAAGTGACACACTTGTGACCAGCAAACTGAATCCCAAGAGTGACACTTCAGTTTCATGCTTTAATCTTCCCTTTCGGATTAGTAAGCACATCACAGAGATGTCAGGAGCCTTGCATTTGTGTCCGGTTGTGCTTCAAGTGGTCTGCAGGTGGCGCTGCAGCCATGCAAAACTGCCTCCGCAGGACTTCCAGAAAAATTCACGGATCTCATGTGGTCGGAGAATTTAGTTAATGTTTTAATTTGATGTTAAACTGCTATTTATGAGAACGTATTGATAAGTCTTAATATTTCATTCAAGACAGAATGCTTTCAACTAAAGATGATGAGTTGTGGGTATTACAACTTGAGAGATGTCAAGCGTGCCATCATGCCATGGATGACGCCCAGCCGCCGGGAGTGCATTACAGGGGTTGTACTTGAACCGCAGACCTTGTCGCACTGTAGTCCAGCGTCCGTCCAAGACCCCCATTACCAGCGATCAGCTGGATGGGGGTCTAGCTCTCCCAGTCAGCGGAGGGAAGCCCCTCATCCTCGGACTCCGACTCGGGCGACGCCTCCTTGATGCGGCGCAAGGCCTCGTGGATGCTGCGGGCCAGAGGGTCATCGGAGGACAGCCGCTCACCGGGGTCCCGTGGTGGGACCTTCCTCAGCTGCACACCCTTGCGGATCTGGGCCAGAATGTTGCTGGCGTCGTCGTCGCTGGGGGCAGGGCGCGGGGCTGTGGCCTCCACCCGCCGCAGGTGGAAGCTGCCGCGTTTGAGGGAGGCGAGCACCTCGTCCATCGGGGAGCTCGCTGTGGGACATGGAACACATCTTGCTCACCCCTGGACCAGCCACATGTCATTAAGAGTAATGTTGACCAGTGCCATGTCCTATAGCAACACACTGGCTCCTCGGGTTATGAAAAGTAACAACTTACACCATTATAAAGACAAAAGTTTTTTTTTTTTTTTTTTTTAAATATACAAATTATTTAATCTTTTAACTGTTTCTTGTTAATTTACCCATTGTCTAAAATTTCTCTTTGCTGCAGAGTGAAACCTTTATTTCCACCCCACCATTAATTGGCAGTAAAAGTGACGCACTGAAACATTGCGGGAGTGTGGCAGCGCTTCTGTCCGAGTCACTAACGCATCTGGTGTCTGTGAGCGTCTCAGATCAATAACACGGTTACAAACCTCTCATGTTTCTGCAATTAATTTGTCAAAAACTGACATTAAATAAGAATTTGTGAACAGGTGTTTTTATTTTATTTTTGAAATTAGAGAAAAAAAATCTTACTGCATATTTATATGTCTTATAACTACATCTGAGACTTAAACGTAACCTCATCCATAAATCATTTGGACGAGGTTACGAATATTGATTGGGTTGATCAGAAGGAAAACAAAGTGACTAGATGCTGACAAATTATGCAAATACCTTTGGGATTCATTCAAAATGAAATTTTTTCTTTTCAGTTAAATTGGTTTCATTGTTTTTTGAAGTAATAAATACATATAAAGAAATGTAACTGTTAGAGTATTTTTATTTATCTGGGGATTTTTCAAAAAATAACGAACAAACTGAGTTACAAATGGACTTCCAGTTCTAGCTCATAAGTTGAGGAGCCAGTGTACCATCTTTTTACTCCATGTAGCCCTGTCTTTATACAGCCCTTGGATGTTCATTTAACTGAAGATTAGATTTACTACTTTATTCTAATTCCACCCTCATCAGTAGAATAACATCCATAAAATGCTGAACACATTTAAATGCTGTTTCAGAAACCCTTGCACACGCAGTTTTGTGTATGTGCGGACGATTGTGGACAGGAGCTTGGACGGCTCACCTCTCCTCTGGGGTGTCTCCAGCATCGGTGTCTTCCTCAGCTTCTTCCTAGCATCCACCAGCTGGCTGCTGTCAAAGAAGCAAGCAGAGATGGGGGCAACCAGAGGCTTGCTGGCCCTCAGCACCCAGCCTGACCGACCGTCCTGTTGAGCGAGACCAAGAGGACGTCCGTCCTCGCTCAGGCTGTCCTCGGCCAGAGGTGGAAGTGGGGGTGGAGGCAGAGGAGGAGAGGGTCCCGAGACTCTAAGCAGGGCTGTTGGAGTGCTGGGAGAAGGCTCTACTCCTTCCGCAACCAGGGAGGTCGGTGAAGGGGACATGGGAAGGGTCTCAGGCACAACTGCACCCCCTGGTGGCAATGAGGTGCTTTCGGGTTTTCCAGATGCGACAGCAGTCACCTCTGGTGGTGAAGAGGCCATCGCTAAGCCACCCTGGTCTACCCGGGGGCTGGCTGCCAGGGGCTGGGAGGAGGCGCCGTCTCGTTTCCTCTGCGAGTAAGCCAGCCGCAGTCTGGTCGACTTCAGTATGACCTGTCCTGGGTAGCGCTACAGAGCAGGAAAAGAACCAGTCAGTCCAGTGACATGGTGTCTCGCACAATCGGGAGATGATCAATGTCCATTTTTACTGTTAACTGCTGATAAGCTGGCACCTCTGGCAAATTTACCAGTACCATGCTCAGCACCATTCTATAAAGGGCCTGTTAAATGAAACAGCCTCCTGGTGGTAAAGAAAGGAACTGCAGGTCCAGTCCCTAAATCCCCATGGAATTGTTTCAACGTTGGGGCTGGCGGCTGAATTATGACACGCGGAATGGTGCGTGTCAGTGTGTCAGCATGTCAGCGGTGGGGTTAGCTGGGTACCTGCTTGAAGCTGCGTAACCCTTCCAGGGTTCTCCTTCGCTCCTGGCTAACCCTGGCGTTCCGGCTCTCCTCGTCCACCCGCTGCTGCTCCAGCTGCTGTGAAAAGTCGATTCCCTTTCCATGGGCTGCGCTACACTCTGACAGACTGCACCCATGGCCCACAGCTCATTGCAATCATTTTTGTTTATTATGCAGAAAACTACTGGATTAAGGTTATGGGGGGATTCACAATTACAATAAAGACAAACCATTCAATTTCATTTTAAATGTACAAGTAGAAACCAATAATATTTTTTTATTCAATGTCAGAAGCGTAAAGTGTTTTAAGGGAGATGAATGACACGATGTTGAACGTAAACATTGACCTCCAGACACTGCGGCTTCACTCTACTGGCAGCCCTTCAGAGCTTTGGGTTCCAGGTATGATCAGTGGGAATGACTCTGATCACTTTTTAAAGTGTCACTGGGAATATTTTAAATGCAATGGGCGAGAGCCACACCTCCCATCATGCCTAGAGTGACACACCTGCTGCAAGGTGTGAGGGGTTGTTTGGTCCTCTTGTCCACCTTGTCTTTGCTGCACCTTCTGGTTGTGACTTGCAATGCAGATTTCCTGACCAAAGAGAACACAGCATTAAATTCACTTTTTACTCCATGTTATTCCAATTTCTGCATTTTTTTTTTTTTTGTTAAATTGGCGGCATGGTGGCACAGCAAGTAGCGCTGCTGTCTCACAGTGCCTGAGGTGGTGTGAGAGGACGTGGGTTCGATCCCCGCTCAGTCTGTGTGAAGTTTGTATGTTCTCTGTGTGGGTCTCCTCTGGGTGCTCTGGTTTCCTCCCACACTTCAAAGACATGCTGTCCAGATTCCCCCATAGTGTGTGTGTGTGTGTGTTCCACTGATGTATGGATGAGTGACCCAGTGTAAATAGTGTATCTAGCAGTGTAAGTCACTTTGGTGAATAAGGTGTGTGGGCTCATAACACTACGTAGAGTTCATTGGAAGTCGCTTTGGAGAAAAGTGTCTGCTAAAAGTAACAAAACGTGAAATTATATTTGCTGAACTTGACATTAGACACAAAACACAAGGAGTTTAATGAATAAATTAAGGCTATTAAGAAAGAAGAAAGCGAAATATAAGCAGGGCAATTAAAGGAACTGGCAGTGAGTATGCGCTGTAAGAAAAGTTAATAACTACCAGTAAAACTGCTGGAACTGAAAGTGTGTGTGCAGAAGAGTGTAATGCACCGCAAATGGCGCTGCGTTTCTGGGCACAGACATGTCCGGGTGCCACAGCTCACCTTCTTCTTCCTGAGGTAGGCCTTCTTAGTAGCGATACGCCCCCTTCTGGCCTCCAGCTGTCGAACCCTCTGCTGCAGTCGGGTCAGCTCCTCGGCCCGGGCCCGTGGCTCGTCTGCGCCCACCATGGCCTCCGTGCTCTCGTAGGTGTCATAGTACACAACCTCGTCCTGCCACTCTGCCCCATGGAGACATCGCAGCGGAGCTCTCAGAACCACGGTGGGCTGTGTGTGCTCTGGTGTCCTTCGCAAAACGCCCCCGCTCTAACTACCCCACATCACTCTAAGGTGCCTGCTATGTTCTCTTGTGTCACTTAAGTAAAATACTGTATTCATTACACAAGGGCTAAAATTTGTTACAAGCATCACTTGTGCTTAGGGGGGGTGCGGTGGGTTGGTCTGGGTCCTGCTCTTCGGTGGGTCTGGGGTTCAAGTCCCACTTGGGGTGCCTTGCGATGGACTGGCGTCCCGTCCTGGGTGCATCCCCTCCCCCTCCAGCCTTATGCCCTGCGTGCCGGGTTAGGCTCCGGTTCCCCATGGGGCGAGCGGCTCAGACGGATCACTTATGCTTAAGAAACCAGCAGAATGTGCTGAGTCTGCACTCGCATGGACTAAACATGAAATCCTGATATTATTTATTATAGTTTCTAACTGGCACCCTCATCTTCCAGTGAAAAGGAAAAGGGTAACCCATTTTAGGGGCTGGACAAGAGTGAATTGCAAGTGGAGGGTTGAGGCATGGGATGGTTTGGGGCTGCGTTCCTATTTAACTCCTATTAAGTGTGGGCATGTGGAAGAGGATGTTGCTATGGCGCCCACCTGTTATCTGCCTCTGGAGGCTCTCGCGCTGCGTGGTCAGCAGCAGCTCCTCGCACTTGAGCACCTCAAACTGGATCTCGTAGAGGTGGAGCTGCAGCTCGTAGTACTGCGCCTCCAGCTGGTCGAGTCGAGTCATGGCATCCTCAGTGTCCTGCAGGGTCTGCATCTGCGCGTTAAGAGAAGCGTGCACTAATCGGACTGGGGTACGCAGGGCATGGGTGCGATAGGGAGAGTGGACTCTGACAGGACAGGCCTTAGAATAGCTTTTCAAATTGCCCCATTACGGGTGGTCCACGACTTCCGAAAGGGTCCGCTCCTACGACCCCATTGAAAGTTAGCCTTGAGTCGCAAAGCCCCTTATATATTATTATCAAATGAACCATGACGACATATAAACAGTTGATAAGCATTAATGGTACTTTGTTTGAGAGGGCTTTGTTATATCTTTTCACACATTATTCATGTTAAAATAACACTAATATAGGATAATAATAATTTAGATACAGTACAGTGTTATATTTTCATGCTGCACTATTTTTATTATTATTACTATTATCATCACTTTCACTTCTAAATCTGGGGTGTGGTGGTGCAGTGGGTTTGGCTGGGTCCTGCTTTCTGGTGGGTCTGGGGTTTGAGTCCTGCTTGGCGTGCCTTGTGATGGACTGGCATCCCATCCTGGGTGTGTCCCCTCCAGCCTTGTGTCCTGTGTTGCTGGGTTAGGCTCCGGCTTGCCGCAGCCCTGCTTGGGATGAGCGGTTTCAGACTCTCTCTGTGTGTGTGTGTGTGTGTGTGTGTGTGAGATTTCTAAATCTGTTTTCTTTTGCGCACCACCAGAATATTAACATTTTCATTTGATAGTCACTGAGGAAAAAAAAACACAACTTAAATGGAATCACAAACGAAATGTTCTGTAAAGAAAACAATGTTTTTATAAATGAAACGCAATCGCTGACAGACACACAATAAGAGCGAGTCGATAAGAAATAGCGCGGCCCGCCGATGTTACCGCACGGCACGTGGAGTTGCAAATAAACCCTGAGACTCAAACGTAATATAATAATGTTGATGGGACGGTTGTCGTGAGTCGAGGATGGCCTGTGCATGGCGTTGCAGAACACAAACTCAAACTCCCGTGGTTTGGAAGCAAAGGGCATTTTACGGGAAGGGAAAAACCGAACGCACGGATGGGGTCCGGGTGCATTGTGGGTACCTCTTCTCGGAGACCCTGCTTCTTCTGCTCCAGGCAGATCTCCCTGGCCCTCATAAGCTGCAGTGTCTCCTTGGAGACGGCGCACTGCAGCCTCTCCATACGCTCCACGGCCACCGCCCACGACGCCTTGCCAAACTTCTTCTGGTCGGAGCGCATGCGCTCGTGCACCGCTGTGGGTAACAGGGATGGCAAACACAGAAAGCAAGGAGACGTGTTTTCTTCAGCGCACACTTCCTGAAGTATTATGGGGTTGAAACATACGCCAAACCAGGTGAGGATGTCACACGTGGTGTATCACATGACAGACATGCACCACATTTACACATAAGGTAAACACTGTTAAAAGGGCAGCTGACAGCACAGCGGCTAGAGCTCCCACTGTCAAATCCAAAGGTCACAGGTTCGAATCTTACCTATCGCTGCAGTGGCCTTCAGCGAGGTACTTCTCCTAAATTGTTCCAGTAAAATTACCCAGCTGTACAGATGGGTAAATAATTGTAGGTAGCTGAACGTGGTAAGTCACTTTGGAGAAAAGCATCTTGCTGGCCCTGTAACCTATGGGCGCTGAACTCAAAGACCCATCTTGCCAATTCGTTTCCCCCAAACTATGAATTAATATTTCATCAATACATTTACACCTTACATTTATTTATTCAGCTGACACTGTTCTCTAAAGTGACTTACGACGTTAAAGTATCTGAAATAAAGTATGTCGGATGCTCCGAGGACCAGATGAGGTCACTTACTATCCAAGTGACGAGTCGATGGTGATTAAGAGCTGAGGCTGCGAAAAAGTAGCACATGCCATGGCCCTCGAGGACTGCAACCATTTAACTCTTATTTAAGTGGGGGAAACTTTCGAGCAACAGCAGTGTAAAAATAATCAACCCAGCTTGTGTTCTAGTGACACTTCCAGACGGGTCTGTGGTTCCCATGTCTTACAGCGAGGAAACATGGTAACTGGTATGGTAAACAACGGGGGGTACCTTTCTGCGCCTTTGCCGTGATCTCAAAGTATTTCACCGTGAGGTCCTGGATGGAGAGCACGGCCTCGTGGGCCTTTGCCTGCCAGTCCAAGTCCTCCCTCTTGAGGCTCTCGATCCTGCGGGGTCCCAAGTAGTCATTCTCTATGGAGATCTGAGGGACAGAGGGGAGGTGCTGGGGTTAGACTGCTGGATGGCGCATCTCTCATGATACCTGCTGATTGGGTGGAGGAGTTAGTGTACTAGAGTGTATCAAGCAAACTTCCCCTGTAAAAAGCATATGATCATCTTTTGTGGTGGTCCATTCATGGTCACGCTCATGTGTTCCTTCCAAACCCTCCACTGCTTATTACAGTGAACTCCTGAAAAACAAAGTAGAGAAACTGCCGGAGTTCAGGAAACAGATCACTTGTAGCACAAAGTGTCAGGTGGCTCAGTGTTACCGCAGTTTTCCTCTCTTTTGGTTACTATGGAAACCGTGCAGTACAAACCGGAGAAATGCAGCTGAAGCAGAAGATGCTCTTCACTCATCGCTGCCCTTATTCCCGTCTCGGGTACTGAATGCCACTGCATGGCGCAACGTCTGCACTTTGAAAACACTGTCAAGGTTTACCTTGGGACCACCCACGTTCCTCACCTAAATAGTTTATGTCTCTCAGTCTAAGGAGATGGGGGCCAACGTGGTACACAGTGTATCGTTAGCTGCTTTTTACACAGGGAGGCCAGGGCTCACACTGCCCCCCCAGGACACTCCAGTGTGATGGATCTGCAAAAATTGCCCTGGATCCCTTGACACCATAAATGTCTACAATTTACTACAGTCCATGTAATCTCAATAAGCAAAAAACTGCGGAGCATCCATCCCTCCTAACAACTAAAACCCACTTTATTTATTATTATTATTATTATAGGGGGGCATGGTGGGGCAATGGGCTTGGCCAGGTCCTTCTCTCCAGTGAGTATGGGGTTCAAGTCCTGTTTGGGGTGCCTTGTAATGGACTGGTGTCCCGTCCTGGGTGTGTCCCCTCCCCCTCCAGCCTTGCGCCCTGTGTTGCTGGGTTAGGCTCTGGCTCGCTGTGATCCCACTTGGGACAAGCGGTTTCCACCAGTGTGTATGTGTATGTGTGTGCGCTTGCCCAGTGTAGGATCTATGTGGTCTGGACATTATTGTAGTAGTGTAGGCTGTGAGACAGGGTACATCCAGAATGAGGCCTGTTCATCAAGGGGAAATCTCACACACACACACACACACACACACACACACACACACACACACACACACACACACACGCGACAGGCAATTTAGAGTCACCAGTTCACCTAAAACATGCGTTTGGATTGTGGGAGGAAACTCACATGAACATGGGTAGCATATACAAACTCCATGCAGACAGCACTACCCACGTGCCACACTATTATTATTATTATTATTATTATTAATAATAATAATAATAATAAGCTGATGCCTTTGTCACAGCGGTGCAGAGAGTAGTGTTGCCACCACCTGCAACAGGGCATGGGCGGTGTGAGGGAACACAGGTTCAACCCCTGCTCAGTTTGTATGGAGTCTGCATGTTCTCCTCATGACTGACTGGTTTCTTCCAGGTGCTCTGGTTTCCTCCCACAGTCCAAAGAAATGTTTCCTGTGGATCGAGGAATGTAAATTGCCTGTAGTGTGAGTATGAGCGAATGAGTGTGTGTGGTTGCACTAATATGGATCGGCTAGACCAAGGTGTACCCTGCTTAACACCCCATATTCGGAGGAGAGGCCCTGGATTGCCGCACAACTGAAGTAAATAATCGTTATTGACAGTGGATGGATGATAAACCCGTTCGGGCAAAGTATGGATACAGTACACACTCGACCCCTGGGTTTCTCACTTTTAACTGCCTTTGCCATCCCGTCACCACAACCTGAGAGTATATGCATCTCTGCGTCTCTCCTTCACCTTGATCTGCTGCCGCCGCAGCATGGCAAGTTCCCTCATGTCCCTGAAGGGCTGCAGCAGGTACTGGTACAGCTCGGTGGTGGTCTCCACCAGCGTCTCATAGACCTCGTCCTCCTCCTGGTAGATCTTGAGCAGCTCCACCATGCTCTCCGCAGCCTTGTGCCTCTCCAGGAGCTGCGGGACAGGGATGGGTAAACATGGAGTGACACCATCAGACAGCAGCAGCAGGGATGCGGAGGGTGTAAAAGGTGTCGATAGAACCAAGGTAAACTCTAATTCGCGAAGGAAATACAGTATATGAACATGGGGATTTATATGGACACATAACCAAAAATACATTTACATTTATTCATTTAGCAGACGTGTCTTTCCAAAGTGCAGTGGGGTGCGGGGGCGCAGTGGGTTTGATCGGGTCCTGCTCTCCGGTGGGTCTGGGGTTCGAGTCCCGCTTGGGGTGCCTTGCGACGGACTGGTGTCCCGTCTTGGGTGTGTCCCCTCCCCCTTCAGCCCTGCACCCTGTGTTGCCGGGTTAAGCTCCGGCTCCCCACAACCCCTCATGGGACAAGCAGTTTCAGATGGTATGTGTGTGTCTGTCTTTCCAAAGTGACGTACATCTCGGAGAACAGTAAGAAAAAAAGCATTACATCAACAGAAGGAGAGATTTGGATTCAGACACGGTCCTTGAATACAGTTAATTTGTCGCAAACCAGTGTACATCACACTAATAGCTGCATATAGGCCTAAATTTTTAAACAGACAGCACACATACAGGTTTACCAAGCACTTATGAGATCAGAGGAGAAATGAGTCTGAAAGAGGTGAGTTTTTGAGACCTTTCTTAAACGTAGAGAAAGATTCAGCAGTTCTGAGTGAGATCATTCCACGGCACCGTAGCCACAGCCGAAAATCTCTGCGCTTTCGAAAAGTGAATAAGGATGCAGACTTGCACGCTAACGCTCCCTCTCGGCCATACACAGTTCCGCGCAGCCTGGCCTTTCAGCAGATTGCTCAGGATGCTCACGTGACCCGGCGCCGCAAACCAAAGCCCATCGGATTAGGAACGAGTCGAGCTCCAGACCGCAGCAGGAAGGTCACCTGACACCTCCTCTGAGAGAAGTGATGTTAACCACATCGCGGACGTCCCGCAACGGACCTCTACTTACAGTTCCACACACATCCAGTCTACTGACTGAATCTTTCCTCGTGAGCAACAGAAATGTTCGTGATGTTCCAACCTACAAAACATCATCTGACGATCACTGACACACTTGCAGCAGCCCTGCCAGACAAGGAACACAGAGCAGCAGCAGTCAGTCCAAAACAAAGCCAGGTGAGGATCTGCAAAGACCTTCCTGCAGACAAGTGACAGTTACAGCTCTTGCTCTGTGTACGAATAAACAGTAAGGATGAGAAGATTCCAGGCTGCACCCGCAAGGGCCAGGTACGAGGCTCCCGTGCCTTATAGTAAACAAACGTGGTTGCTGGTGTGGTAAACACCCAGCGGCTCCCTGTGAACCACTGTGATATTGTTCTTGATCAAGTCTTACTAAGAGGATCTGGTCCAGGTCTGATGGACCCCTCGGGAGTTTGGCAACATGGGGTGCACAGGATACCACCATTTTTGAGAAGAAAGAGGTGTGTTTCACATTAATGTATTCATTTTTTTTTTTTTTATTACATACAGTATATACTGTATTTTATGCATAAATATTCAGATGTGGGGTACCATTAAGAGGAGCTATGCAGTAGTATCCCTACAAATGCTGAAAATGGACAATTGCAATAAGAGACAAACCGTTTGAAACTACGGATCAAAAAGGTTAAAAATTAAAGATTCTGCTTTCCATCCAAGCAACAGACACCTCACAACACGTTTCCATCATATTTCTGTATGAATGCATGAAAATATTGTGTGGATAAATGCATCTGGTAAGAAAAACAGCAGAAACACACTTCAGGGTGACCAAAAAGCCTTTCTGTGCAAATAAATAACAATGAAAAAAGTGGCAGAGGCTTCTCGGACCACAGCAGTAGGGGTGAAAGCAGAACAGCGAGCTAATCGATGCAATGAGCCAGAGCCAACAGCACAGCAATAAACCCTGACTCCAGCAAGCGTTTTAGATGAAAAGGCAAATTTGAGCATCTCGAGGTGAAAAACAGACGAGAGGTTTGTCCCCCGGTGCTAAATGAGCACCTCCACACAGACACCAGCAAATCACTCTCTGAACATCTGGATTCCTTCATGCTGAGCAAAGTCATGAACACTCACTCAGCCACAACCACGCATTAATAACTGCCAAAAAACATTAATTTTCCCATCTGAAATCTGAGACACTGGATGCTTTATTTACATCTATTCATTTAGTGGATGCTTTCCTCCAAAGTGACTGGCCATGTATAAACTACCCACAATTATTTACCCATTAAATACTCTGCTCAAGGGTACTACAGCTGGCAGTGGGATTTGAACCTGCAACCTTCAGGTGTAAAGGCAGCAGGTCCAACCACTATGCTACCAGATGTCCCAAAACCAGTTTGCCCAGGTGATGTTGTATTCAGGGGCTGAGGGAGCACGGCCATTCCAAGACGGATACTGATGAGTGCTAACGTTTAATGAGCACAGGACAAACTGTTCTTCATAACTGCTCATCATAGATGACCAAACCAGCTGCATTTTCACTTTAGGGATTAACCTAATTAAGAGCACAGCATTACACAGCCTTTGTATGATGGAGTTTGGTATTTAGACAGTATATTGAGCAGTCTATGGTTGTTAATACCAATTAGGACGTGTTATTTCCAAAAAAGACATAACATCCGTTATAACGAGGGGAAGTAGAAACATCTGGACCCAGCTCATCCGGTGAAAGGCAGCACGAAACTGCCAGATGTTATAGCACAGACTGAGGGACTGCCTTTAAATAACGGTTTAGTTGTCACCGCGGAAATCTCCGACTTGCCATTTCTGACCGGACGAATCAGCCTCACTCCCCGCTCCCCTCGCAGGGACAGGAGATGCTGACGCCAAAGCCCTGACAGCGTCTGTTGCAAATTTTCATGAGAAACTGGGTCATGCAAAGGATGGCCTATGGGGACCCCAGCCCTGGCGCTCACGCTCGCCCCTCTCCGTGCTGGCGTTGAGCGAGAAGATGAAGCCGTGAGCCAAACGATGCCGAGCCGTTCACCTCCCGTCCTCCTCTGAACCCGTGCCATCCGAGGCACCGATGCCATCCGGGTCTCCACGGGCACCGTGGGAAGTGATGCCATAGTGAAGGCGCAATGTCTCCGTTTTCAGGGGAATGACAGAGGAGCAGCTTCCCCTGGATGGCGATTAACAGCACAGCAGATATTCAGGCTCTCGAAACAGAAGGAAGCAGAAGGCGGTCCTGATGGAGAACGGTGCTGAGGACAACCACGCTGCCCAGAATGAGCATCAACAAAGGGCTTAAATGAGCAAAAGTAAAGAAGCATCTTCATCTCAGGTTACTGACGTGTGTGTGTGTGTGTCTGTTTTTTTTTTTTTTAACACCCCTCAAGGGGTATAATGATCATTAAAACTATTTTTAACACAGTGGGAGCAGCTTTATTTATTGAGAAACCTAAATGGAAGTCAAAGACCCACGATAACAGTCCAACACTGATATAAGGAACATTTAAACTACGAAAGCAGTGCATTAACCGCAGACTCTCCAGCTGCAAAAACCACAGAGAGAGAAAGAGAGAGAGAGAGAGAGAATGGCCTTGATGACTTTGTCCTTCTCGGTCCATTTTTCATCATCACAGACATCCACCCGTTGACTCTGGCACTAAAATGTTCATATACAGACTGCACAACTGGGAGCCTGAAAAGGTCACATGGATTTTATAGCAGCCTGGAAACTGCACTGCGCAGCATTATTAAATAAGAACAAGATTAACCCGGCTGTTCCTACATTGAAATTAAAACTCATGGTAAACGACTGCGATGTCAAACTCTGGAGAAAAGCACAACTGTGGTGGGGTAAGTGGCATGGACACGGGCTGCAGGACGAGACTCATTAAGAAGAAAAGCGCAAATCTTATTTACTTAACCTGCAAAATGTCCACTTTTACCAAATTCAAGTAGCACATGTATGCAGATCTATGTATCCAGTGCACTGTGTTTTACCTGCTGCAGGTGTGTATATAGAGAGCACTGTGTTTTCACCTGGTGGGAGTGTATGTATCCAGCGCCTGGTGTAGGTGCATGTATCCAGAATGTTGTATTTTTACCTGGTGCAGCTGCATCCTGGCTCTCTCGAGCGCCTCCTCGTACCCCTTCTGCCTGAGTTCGCTCAAGCTCTCATAGTACTCCTCGGGATCGTCGCTTTCGGCGAACAACACTTGGGAGAGGATTTTCCAACCGCAGGTGTCCAGCGCATGGCCAAGATACACCTGTAACTGGTAGCAAAGAGCATCTGTTTCAGTCTGGGTGACCTCGGGGAGACCGAACAGCACCGTCCACATCCCCGACGGCTCCTCGGGGAAAGCTGGCAAGCAGGGCTCCAGGTCCGAATTGACAGAGCACAGCTGAAAGTGGACAGCCCTCAGGTCCTGGAAGGAGAAGAGTCCAGCCCAGCTGTAATCTTCCCTGACGTTGCTTTCAGAGTCGCCCGCATCTGCGGCTTCCCCTTCCGCCTTGCACGGATCGTCCTTGGTGAGCGAAGGGCCCGCACCCTCCGTCGCTGCAGTGGACCCTTTGCTCAGCGGCTCCATACCTTTGCCAGGACTTTTGGCAGGGCTCGACATCCTGCCCGGTTTATCTTTCAGCTGCATCCTTCTGCTGCTGTCTCCATCAGCTGGACTTGCTGACCTGTCACGCTCACCCTTCTCTTTGGCAGGACTCTTGCCGTGAGCGACCTGACCCTCCTGGACCGCCTCGGCAGCCACCACATCCGAGTCCCTGGCAAAACTCCTCCTCTGGACGGTTCTGTTGTGGCACGTGATGGCGAACTTCCCCTCCACCTTATTCCATGCCACAATAAAAATAAATTTGTGCTTTTCCTTCTCATCGAAAGCGTGCGGTCGCACGGCCACCCAGCCCGACTCTAAAGCCTCTTCCATAGCGAAGGACATACCATGAACTTCAGAGAACTGCCAGTAAAGAAGGCATCCCTTCAGACCTAAGTACCGTACAGTGAACCGGTTTGTCCCGGTTGTGTAGTAAACAATGTACACGATGATGGCAAGACAAACTGGTTAAAATGTGTAAGCTGCGGTTTGCAAAGATCCAGGGCATCATGATTTGTATGACATCATCTCCAAAAGGGGCTCACTGCTTGCAGTTCCTTCATGTGGGAGCCAAACAGATGTTAAAAGTTACCCATGTTGCCATGTTCGTTCGTCTGATCCGTTTGCCCAACGATGACAGGTCTTTGTCACGTAGCGGGGCTCTCGACTAGAGACGATGCGGGCTGATCACGTGGTATTCACATGGCGTTCACGCGCGTTCTGCTCGATGTGCATATAACCTCATGCAGAGGGACCTGCGCCGCCTGTGACACTTTAGCTTATTTCCTTTCATCTGCGGCGCCCCCCCCGGCCGTTCCCGATCCGACGATCCTCCTTCCCACACCGCTCCGTCCACCTCACCTCACCTGCCTCCGTCGCGCAGAAACCGCTAATAAAACGACGTTTCAAGCCGTTCAAATGGTCCACCGCCGTGCGCCCATAAAGTCAGCCAAACGTGAGTCTGTAACTGTGGTGGTTCGTCCTCGCGATCTCGCCCAGCATCCCCTTCCTCCGCCGCGAGCGCCGCCCCGCATCCTTCTCCATGGCGATGCGCTCTCATCCGACGCGACGCGCAGACGCGAGAATTGCTGGAATGACGTCGACCTGAAGAGGGTCACAATTTAGTACATGTTATCGGCATTGCGCTGCGCAGATATATTGCTGCACTCTCGCCTCTCGCACGAAACTACGGCTAAAGGCGCACAGCCTCTATGGGCTTTACCGCATAACTTGGCCCAACACAACCCGGTTTGCGCTCATCCACCAGCTCGATTTCAGTGGAAGTAACAGCGGATTTCTGCGATGACGTAACTGATAGAGATGATATTCTTCTATAGCTCTAGATGGTGAAGTTTTTGTTTTTTTTTAACCTACAGAACTTTAATAATGCTCGATTGGCTGTTTTCGCAAGTCGGAATGATGTTACATGATGTGCTGTCAGACATAAACATTTTTCTTCGGGAAAGTGAATTCATATATTATACGAAATTCTATGTAATCGAAACATAACTGTTGTAAAATGGATTGCACACATTTTAGTCAGTGGCGCTTCTTGAAAAGCCAGTTACAGTACATTATAATTATTGCTCATTAATTATTAACATCTTTTCAGTTAACACCTTTGGCTTTGTCCGAGGCAACCTATTATTCTTAGCTTTGATGCTGAGAAGCAGGGAGTGATGATGCACTGCACACTTTGTACCACCTCCTGTACCACCTGTTGACTGGAAATAAACAGACACAAGTTTAAGTTACACTGCTGCTTATGGCTTTTCGGGATGCAATAAAACAACACGAAACACAGAGCTACAGTAAGCAAACTGAAGTTGTGCCCTTAATTTAGAAGTATAGTACATATTTACATTTATCAGATGCTTTTTTCCCCGAAGTGACTTCCAACGAACTCTACATAGCATTACCAGCCCACACACCTTCACCAAGGTGACTTACACTGCTAGATATACTATTTATAATGGGTCACTCATCCATACATAAGTGGAACACACTCTCTCTGTGGAGCGAGCCTCAACAGCATGTCTTTGGAGTGTGGGAGGAAACCAGAGCACCCAGATGAAACCCACACACACAGACTCAGCAAGAATCAAACCCACATCCTATTGCATCACCCAGGTGCTGTGAGACAGCAGCGCTATTTGCTGTGCTACCTTGCCACACACACGCACACAGAAAATTTTGAGTGAACAGGTCTTCTGACGCATGTTCCTGGGCTGTGGGAAGAAACCAGAGCATCCAGAGGAAACTCTTGCAAAGAGGGGGAAAACATGCAAGCTCCACACAGACTGATCTCCATCTGAATCCACATCTTAGGAGCTCTGAGGCACCACCCGCTGCACCATTGTGCAGCCTTTCTCCTCAATGGCTCCAATAAAATTCTTGGCTGTTTTAATGACTCAGGCACTATAACCTGCTTTGGATAATTCTGTCAACTAATCCAATCAAACAGTACAAATTAATGTGAATTTTGGTCACATTTGTCTCCAAAGTGACATAATATTATGCTCCGTAAAATGATTTACCCATTGACAGAGGTGGCTCATTTTCACTAGAGGAATTCAGGGTTAGTACCTTGTATAAGGGTACTACACCAGAATGTTCCTTCATTTCAGAACCGCTTGTCCCATACGGGGTCACGGGGAACCGGAGCCTACCCGGCAACACAGGGCGTAAGGCCAGAGGGGGAGGGGACACACCCAGGACGGGACGCCAGTCTGTCGCAAGGCACCCCAAGTGGGACTCGAACCCCAGACCCACCGGAGAGCAGGACTGTAGTCCAACCCACTGCGCCACCGCACCCCCCTTGTTATTGTTATTAAATTACCTGTGTAACAGCAGTAGTAGTAGAAAAAAATTATAATAATAATGCACAAACACAGCAGCCTTAACAGAGATAAACCTTTTATTTAATCAGACCTATTTATTTTACCAATAGGCACTGCTTGCTATTCTGACATCCTGTCAATTTGTGGCAGGAGTAGCAGTATCCAGGAGGAGGTGCTGCATCACTGTCACTGCTTGCTGCTCTTTTTTCTTTTCTTGCTTGAGCATTTTCAAGTATTCAGGATTATGGCTCCTTCCAGATTTCCAGACAACAGAAATGAGAATAAATGAATAAAAAAGATATAAAAAAAAGTTTCTTTAAAAAAAAAACCCTCCTTATTAAAGCTTATTTATTTTGCATTTTTTTTAGTTTATAAATTTAAACATATATTATGAAGTTAAAAATAATTACTTAAAATTAATTACTATTAATTTAATTAATTTGCAAGATTTTTGCAAAATGGATATTTTTACTGTTGAAACATTATCCTTATCTAAAATTTAAATAAACTGTAAGATTAATTGCCATAATTTCAGGATAGTTTAACACAGCCATTCAAATTAAGTGATTGTAGGTTGATGCTTCACTGCCAGCACAGTCCTTCCTAAGGTTTGCACCAACAGCCTTCTGGTTATAAGCTGGTTATATTCTTAACTAGCCTGCTGCCAGCTTCCCTGTAATACCATAGTGCCTTAACAACAGGAAGATTCCAAAACTGATTCTCATCAAATATTACTATTTTGCAATGAGATCTCCTTCTTGACTTTGTTTTCTGCAGCTGTATGAGCAATGGAAAGTCCGTCAGTATCGATACAACGGCGCACATGCTGCTGTGTGGCTCCGACCACATAGGCAGCCCGTTTGTGCAGAGCTGCTTTGCATGCTTTACACATTCGATCACCTCACCAGTCACTCTGATGAGCATAGTTAAAATGTGAGAACAAAAGAGCCGCAAACAAAGGGCAGGGGTGCTTTCAAAGCTCCTTATTATTGTTATGGCTCTTTGCAAGTGGAAACAGCGGGTACCTTTTAATGAGCACCACGGCTGGAGAATCAGCACAAGAGAGGGTGTCAGTGGGAGCTGAAGGGAGTGGACGCAAGGCAGGTCATTGCAAGCTGGAGGTGGGGGGGGCCCTGGGTACATGCCAGATTTCCCCTTAAGGACCCTGTAAGTAGCTCCTCACAAAACACTCAGGGCTTGAGAGCAACTTACGGCTTGTCTTGCAGCATCATGTGTAGCGCCTCTAAAGGTATAATCAAATGGTAACCATTCAAAAGGCAAATGTGTCTCTTATTGCTCTTCTCAGGGTGTGTGCAAGTGTACAATTTCCATATCCCTCCTACATCCCAAAACATTTAATGTCAGGAGAGGGAGATCATTTTCATTTCCCTTTTATGTAAGCACAGAAAAGACAACCCATGTTATTAGTTTTTATATGTCCTCTTAATAAGGTCAGGTGTTTGAAAGCCCCAACCGCTGCTGTTTAATTAGCTTATGTGTTTGATGTCATTTTATTTTTACTGAAATTAGTTTTTTCCTAAGGTATATTTTCAAAGAGAGGGGGTGCGGTGGTGCAGTGGGTTGGCCCGGGTCCTCCTCTCCAGTGGGTCTGGGGTTCGAGTCCCGCTTGGGGTGCCTTGTGACGGACTGGCGTCCTGTTCTGGGTGTGTCCCCTCTCCCTCCAGCCTTATGCCCTGTGTTGCCGGGTTAGGCTCCAGCTCCCCGCGACCCTGTATGGGACAAGCGGTTCAGACATATTTTCAAAGAAGAGTCATTTATGATCCAGACAGAGGAATTAAAATCAAGAACAAACTTCATGCCAATTTCTCTGTTTTTTTGTGCAAATTAGGTTTTAGTTTATCACTGTGATATGTGGTGAAGTAATGCATTTTCTTTAAATATTTAAAGTCCAAATTTAAATGTTAGTTGTATTTAGGCCAACCACACTGACAACAGGATGTCTTGAGAAACATTAAAAAAATGCTTTTTAAAAAAAGTATAAAACAAATGAACTGGAAGGCTGAGAGTTTTGCAAAACCCAGGAAAACAGAAATTGCAGTACTTTTGAGAACATTCTTCAGAGTCTCCAAAAGGAAGAGGGAGAAGTACACTCTCTTGGAGAACTCTATTTGGAGGAGGGAGACAATGCTGAGATGAGCTGAGGAAACAAGAGCCAGTAAATGAGCTTGTTCAGCATGTTCAATAAAGACACAAGTGAGGACAGAGCAGTGGCAGTGCAAACTGGCATCGCTTAACTGTTTGCTTATTTATTCTAAAACACATCACAGCTGATGATGCAATGCAATGCAGATGAATATGCCAGACGAATTTGTGGTGACGCATTTTCCCTCGCGGCACTGAAGTGGGTTTCTCCTGCAGTGTGGCAAACAGGCTTTTCCACGCTTAACAGGCATGAATCACAAAAAGCAGCACTGAGATTTTGCACTGATTCCTGCAAACACCACAGTCTGACTCATGCTCATCTGCGTTTGAGGGAAACTGTTATGCCTAGACCATATGACATTTGAACCTGTGTCCTACTGTTACTTCAACTCAGACATCTGCATAAAAACTTGTGGTACTGATGAAACATAATATTTATGCAATTATTCCCGTGACAAGGCACATGATGAAATGCAAACAGTATGTCCAGGTGTGATGGAGATTCTCTTGCATTTCCTTATGTTTTTTGCATATAGACTTGTTTAACAACAACTGGCCACATCTCCTTTAGGAATAATATGGTTGGGTGAAGACTGAACGATAACTGAAACACAACGCACTGGCGTTGAAAAGGGTTCAACATAAAAACAAGTTTAAATGCTGGATAGGCCATTCAAAAGCTCTCTGAATTTTCCCATCGAGTGTGTGTTCTAGGGGTTCCTGGTGGAACATCTCTAGGGATACAATGGGATATTGAGGACACCACTGGTCATGTCATTGTCAAAGTCTCTCTGGTGGCAGAAGATAAGTGAGAACACCGAGGAAATGGGAAGGTGAGGAAGTTCAAGTGGTCTAATTATATCTGCCCCACTAAGGAAAACACCACCCCTCCACCTCTGGATGGAGGCAGTTCTTCATGATTGTATCCTGTAAGCACCAAAATATTTATTTCTGTCATTCACCTACTTAATGGGTACACAGGCATTCATTCCATAGGGTTAAATATCTAATATAGGAGAGCTGGTAGTGTAGTGGTTAGAGCTACTGCCTTTGGCCCCAAAGATTGCAGGTTTGAGTCTCACCTCTGACTGTAGTACCCTTGAGCAAGGTACTTACCTTAAAATTGCTCCTGTAAAATTACCCAGCTGTATAAATGGGTAAATAATTGTAACCTCAACACTGTAAGTCACTTTGGAGAAAAGTGTCAGCTAAATGAATAAATGTACTAGGGGCAATTTGATATTAACTGGGTAGGGGGTGGGTTGGACCACAGTCCTGCTCTCCGGTGGGTCTGGGGTTTGAGTCCCGCTTGGGGTGCCTTGCGACGGACTGGCGTCCCGTCCTGGGTGTGTCCCCTCCCCCCTCTGGCCTTACGCCCTGTGTTACCGGGTAGGCTCCGGTTCCCCGTGACCCCATGTGGGTCAAGCGGTTCTGAAAGTGTGTGTGTGTGTGTGTGTGTGTGTGTGTGTGTGTGTGTGTGTGTGTGTGTGTGTGTGTGTGTGTGTGTGTGTGTGTGTGATATTAACTGAAAATATGCAGAATGAAAGACTTTGCCTTGTTGATTCCACACTTACACAAAAGGTGCATCTTAATAGTGGGACTAATTAAACTTAATTGTGTGTCCTACTGCACTAGACTGTAGTACATCATTAAAATAAAGTTTGGGTGAAAAAGGGTGTTAGTACTTGTGACAGTGGGTAGCACAGAGGGTGGTGTTGCTGCCTTCAACTTGTAATAGGAGGGTTCAAATCCCCTCTCCTGCTCTAGTACCTCAAGGTATTTACCCTGAATTGCACTGAAGGAAACAAATTACCCAGCTATATTTGTACAACCTTAATATTATAAGTTGCTTTTGACAAAGGTGTCAGGAAAATTACACATACTGTCTGAAACCACTTGTCCCAAGTGGGGTTGCAGCAAGCAGGAGCCTAGCCTGGCAGCACAGGGGACACACCCAGAACAGGATACCAGTCCATGGCAAGGCACCCCAAGCAGGACTTGAACCCCAGGCCCTGGCCAAACCCCCGCAGCCCCGCACCCCACCAGGTAAATTACATTTACACACACACACATTTTCAGAACCGCTTGTCTCATATGGGGTCGCGGAGAACCGGAGCCTACCTGGTAACACAGGGCGAAGGCCGGAGGGGGAGGGGACACACCCAGGACGGGAAATTACATTTACATTTATTCATTTAGCAGATGCGTTTCTCCAAAGCGACATACATCTCATAGAAAATTTAGTTTGAGATATTGGTTTAAATAATATTGCAGGATCTCAGATTCCTTCACACAGAGACACTTTGAAGAAGGCATGTTCTGCTGCACTTTGCTGCAACGCATGTGGTTTTCCTGTCTGAGCAGAGATGCTTGTTGATTGCTGTGTGTGGTGCAGTGTGCACGCTCTGTATTTTCTCTTCCAGGCCTCTGCGGTCCAAAGCTGCTCTGGTCAATCCCTGGCGAGTGCTTTGCTCTAACATGCTGAATAATCTGTGACGGATGTGTTGACCGATACCACGTTGTTTCGAAACTATGTTCTTCCTTCGTTCCTTTGCCCAGAGCACCCTAATGATTCCAGAATGTGCAATTTCAGGACCAGCCTCAGTCACTGGGCAGCTTATGTTGTTCATCCAATTGTTTGAGTCTGGGCGTGACGAGGCCACCATGACTGCCGGAGTACTCACACATGGATTTCCCATTTGTTAAGCTTGGGTGCTGATCATGCCACCCTCTGTTTTTTTACATGTCACATTGTACAAAGGGGGCTGCCGCCGTTCAAACTCCCCTGGTGATCTTGTTTACAGAGAAACACAAGAGGGGGCAAAAGTTCAAGCCCAGTCCAGTTCACTTATCTGATCAACCAAGTGAGGTTAGCGCTCCGGATGGGGGACGACTGTTCGACGGCTGTTTGCCAACGGTTCAAAGCGGGAGCCGGGGCTCCTTGTCTTGCTCAGAGTCCTGTTTCCTGGCTGATACAGCAGCACGGTCAGCACACCACAGCATGGCTTTTGTTGTGATGGGGAAGCCTATTGTTCTCCATGGATTTTTTTGTTTTAGTTTCTGAAGGAGGTGCAAAGCCTTCCACTGTCAGAGTTCATCAAGGCTAGCAGAGTCTTCTCCAAACACATAAAAATAAAGGAAGCCCCAGTGAAGAAGTTCTTTCTTTGTGAATTTGCATTACAGACAATTGACCCCTCGGATAAGAATACAAGTGACGGTCTGTGAGGTTTTATTATGTTCTGTCCTTACAGCTCAAATGGGACCATGTAAAAGTACAGAACCGCAAAATAAACCCAAGGTATTCCTTGCTTCTCTGTCCAGCCAAACAAAAAAGAATCAGACACTTGTGTGAGTCAGATAGTGACCAGCGTTTTTTTTTCCATGCACACAAATCAAGCAAAAAGCAACAGACAAAAATTGTTTAAACTTGGTAAAACATCTTGAGAGTCTTGACACTTGTCCTTTTAGAATTTTGATCATCAGCGATGAGGGGAGACATCGGTTGTCCCCTCTTCGTATCTGATGTGTTGTTGTATCAATAAGTTTACAGCTGTTGATCCCTGGGAGTTATTCTGACTCTGTATGATTCACGTATTGATGTCAAAGCACTAACTTGGATCATAAACCATTAACGTACGACATTGACTGAAGCCCTTTTTTGCTAATAGATTTTCTGCTTAAAGGGTATGTTACTGTAGTACGATACACACATTCCCGCTTCCGAGGACAACTCCAGTTATTGCAGGGGGCTGCTGAAGAAACTATTGATTTTTTTAAATGTTTTCATTCCCCTTCCATTAATAATAGACAGAAAAAACGGATGCAATCACCTTGAGACATAACCTGTGCAGTCACCTGTTTAAATTACCTTTAAATGCACAGCAATTACATTTATTTCTCAGAAAAAGGTCTTAATAAGCTGACCACTAAATCCACTGATATAAAGTCTCTCCAGCAGAGCTGTAGATGACTTGAACAAATAATGCCTAAAAGTTCTTCAGGCATTTCTGGACTTTCTCCGAGAAAACCAGCTCTGTTTTTGAAGGACGCACCCTCCATTTGTTTATAATCCCCTTCATTGTTAGGATACTTTGCTTTTTAGCAATGCTGTCAGATTTAGGCCAGCACACAAAGCATAACACCGACGCATGATCCACAGACACAGCAGGGCATCGGGGGAAGAGTCAGTGCCCCCTGCTGGTTGCCCCCCCTGCCCCCCCACATACTTAACCGCAAGGCGACCCGTGGTACAGTGCAACTAATGGAAATATTTTTTTTGCTGAAAGGACCAGGGGGAGGTTTTCTGTTAGGAAAGGGATTCATTCCCCGCTGTGCTCATGGAAGCTTTGCCAGGTTGTGACTCTTGCAGACTTCAATTAGGGAAAGGTCATCAGGGGTTCACACTCCATTCATCCTAGCAGGATGGTGCCCCACATTGCTGCTGTCTCTGAAAATAGAGCCTTCGATGCCACTGTCCGCCGTGCTGTAAAATAAACCAATTATTTAAGAAGAAATGCAACTGTAAAAAAAAAAAAAAACTGAAAATGCAGTTACTTGGGTCAGTGACTTTGACTGGATCTGTACATCCATTATAAACAATCTCTTGTCTAATGCAGGGTCATATAGTTATGGAAGTTATGGAAGCATAGCACGTGAGACATGGTGCAGCCTGGATGGGATGCCAGTACATCACAGGGCAAACACACAAGCATACACACATCCTACATGCAACTTAAAGTCATCAGTTCACCCAAAATCTTTTTGGATGGTGGAAGGAAACCCGTGCAAGCGTGGGGGAAACATACAAACTTCACACAGACTGATGTGGGTTCAAACCCCTAGCCCAGGAACTGTGAGGCACCAGTGCCACCAGCAACAAAACAATGGTACCGGTTTAACTGTGGTAAAATTTTTTTATTACTTTTCAACTTATACACCTAATTGTTACATTTTCAAACATGGTTTTATGAGAGCTGGATGCTTTCAAACACAATTTAACATTCATCTTCTGTTCAAATTATATTTTTTGCACAATGACCCATATCACTGCTGCAATGAACATAATCCAGTTACAGTTAATTACTGAAAATTTTAAATGTCATACAGCATTTTCTATGAGTTTGTTTTGGATGCTCCTGCCAAACATTTTGTACATTTGTACTCCAGTTATTTGTGTTAGCTGTTATGGAGTCAGTCACCAGCAAAAAAATTATATTTAACGCTAGCGGTCCATGAATGCTATAAATATGCAATTTTTGACTAAGCAAACTGCAACTTGAAAGGTGAAAGGTTTTGACAATAGAAATCACAATGAAAAACTTTTGGGATTTGTTCTAGAGAGTGACCACAAGGTGCTTTTAATATCACGTTATTTTTGGTGAACACCTTTTCTACCAGGGAACAAATGGACCAAATAAAATGGTTCAGATTATTGTTACGTATTAAAATTATTAAATTCCTTGCACTCCACTTCTCTTACATTTACATTTACATTTATTCATTTAGCAGACGCTTTGTTCAAAGCGACGTACATCTTAGCAAAAGTACAATTTATGCATTACATTGAGAGAAGGAGACATAGCTGCAGACATGAAAGCCTCAAGCAAACCCAATTTGTTACCTACCACCTGCTGCACCGAGGTTCATCATTCGAGTAGGTGCATAAAACACAGGGTAGACAAATTCTCATACCCCCCTACCTTTTTTTTTAATATTATAAGATACACAAGCAAGTAAATACAATGCTGGAGTAGTGGCTGAATAAAGGCTTTTCTGGGGATGCTCATGAAGTTACGGTGCATGAATATTTACACCGTACATGAGCTGGAGAGATCTTGGGTGAAATGGGTCCAGAAAAGGTGAGTTTTCAGACCCTTCTTGAATGTAGACAGAGTTTCCGCAGTTTCCTCTTCAAATAAGTAGCATAAGTGTAAGCACCTTTTATCACCTTTGGTCTTTTATAATTGGCAATTTTTGCTAAGGATTTCTATAGGTATGTTTTCGGGGAAGAGAAAGCAGCTCACAAAAAAGAAAAAAGAAATCAATGGTTTTAGCGGGTAGAAATTTTCTACTATTATACAGCTCTAACGATTGTCATGGGATATGAATAGCAAGGTTGGAAATGTTTTAACAGTCAACGTTTGCTAAAATGTGGTATTTTCTTTTTCATGGATCTAAGGAGTGTGAGCCTAAATCTATTTTTATCTCAATAACCTATTTATATGTTGACATTTTAAATGGTTGTGAGGCATACAGATGAAAGTGCGGTGCTTTCTTTGGCTGAGAACACCCTGCATTAGTGCCGTATGAGCTTTTTTTTCATATCAAACTCAATCTAAAAATTCCCCTTAAAAGGTACTTTTCCAGTGGAACCTGGCAGGCACAGGCTAATTTCCTTAGGGCACATTCAATTGCTTGTTCGCACATTCTACACAAAGCTACACGTCTTCGTAGAAACACTCAGCCCCAGTCTCCTTCGTATTTTGGAGACCTTTTACTTTTTTCTGTCACATTCTGTTTTCCCTAGCAGACCTCTCACATTAACATGCCAAATCAATGAGGTGCTGAGAGTTGGGGCTTGGGGCTGCCAGTTTCTTATCTAAGCCCATGGTTCTGGTGTCCATTGTGCTATCACATTCATTCTGACATGCAGCCAGTTGACCCACCACAGCATCTGGCAGGGCTGTCAGCCAGGAACGCTCTTCTTCAGGATGAAGAAAGGCCACCCATGGTTTGTTTTCACGTCAATCCATGGAGAAGAGTCAGCGAGGATCTCCTTTCATCCTCTGCAGCCCACGACTGGTCCCTGCTAGTGTGACCTCCACCTCTACTGCTTGGGCTCCACAAAATGCTGCATGTGGGCCTTCCAGAGGCATAGAAGAATAAAGGAAAAATAAGCTACTTTCCATCTGGGTACAGGAAGAAGAGGCTACATGAGACCAGAGTGTGTTTGTTTTTCAGACCTTCGTCGCCACGTGGTTTCAAACACTGCACATCTGTGTCTCGCTGAAATGGAAGACAATGGGGAGTTTAGGTTATTAACCATTTGTGTAAGCTAACATTTTGAATCAGAGCTAGTACACCGGACTTTTAAATTTTTGACAAACCCTTTTATGTCATGAGAACTGCAGTTTGGCATCACCTTTGCACCAGGCCTTTGTCCTGAGAATGAACAAAGCCAGATGGTTACAGTATGCTATGTTATATTATGATGACCAGTTAAATGCATAACTATGCATAAATCATTCAGTTTAGTTCTGCATGGATAGTATGGGTTGTAACAACATAGAGGGACATTCTCCTGTAAATTAAACTTTGTCCTAACTGTACACACATTGCTTTTCACTTTTTGTCATTTTCACACACCTCAGGTATGGCATAAGGTGACATGTTCAAAGGTATGGACAACACAGAAAGCTGGAAAATCTATACTGAAGTAACAAAACGTAGGATAGTTTACTCCCTTTGGTGTACAGAATTGTATTGTCTATGGAAACCCCAAAGAAAGCCTAGTTAATGTTGGCTCCGTGATTCCCATTGTGTTCCACTGGTTAGACAGGAGCTTGATGTTGCTTGTTCTCATTCTGAAACACATATTAACAGAAGGAGATGCTGGCTAGAGCCCAAGCTTCCTCCTGTTCCAGCGGTTCTGCTACAGAGCAGAGTCCAGATGCTGAAAAATACAAGCAATGACGATTCTCCGCTATTCCTGAAAGCGAGTACAGAAGGTGCACCAGGCGTGGTCCCTCTCTGATCCTCAATGTGGCATTTGGATAACATGATCCTCAAAGAGGCTCCCTTCGCATATACAAGGAAAATGTGGAAAATTTAATTAGACCGTCTATGTTGTATTTTCCTTGAAATGTATATTGAAACAAATCTGAAATGAGAAACGCATCAAAACACAGTGTAACCAACTTTGAGGAGAGGGTTTTTATGTTTAAACCCTGATGGTAACATTCATTGTATTTAGCTGGATGTGCACAACTACAAGTATATTGTTTAGGAAAACCTCAACCCAAACCCACGCCAAGTCTGAAGAAAATTAAGGATGTTAGTGGTGTAATGGGTTTCTTATGTAGGAACCCTATAATTGACCAAAGCCTCGCTTTGATAGACATGTAGTTATGAAACTGTGTGGCTTTGTCAAGATTTTCATTGTATGTCACTGATTGGCTGTGGCACCGATGATGCGAACATTTTATTGTAAAGGAAATTATGACAAGACTCTTCTCACTTTACTCATGCAGACAACTGAATCAACTGCAAGATGTGTTTATGAGTGTGTGAATATTATTTTCATATTTTTCTCTCAACTCGAACACTCAAATAGCTTTGGCTCCAGTTCTCGACTGAGTCAGCAGATTCTAACTTTTGTTTCACTGCGCTCATGCTGACATGCACAGAAAGAAACTCTAACTCCTAATTAAAAACCTTAGCCCTTTGTGAATTACAGAAAGAGACTATATTTCTTCAGTGGGCTATTTTCTGTGGATTTAGACATATGAGTTATTGGCCAGGACAGTCTCTGTTGTAGTTGTGTGAGTTTGTTTCTAAATGCATATTTGCACAGTAGTTGACCTCACGCTACAGGGTCCTATTACCTTAGTGATGATACGGACAACTGATTTTCGAAAGCAGGGCATCAGCATGAAGATGTCAAAGGGGTATCTCACTCAGGGATACCGCAGCATGTACACTGCCTTCGTAAAGTGATTCTTTTGGAGGTTCTAATGGAATTGCACAACAGCTTGAGTAAGACAAGCTTATAACATATGGAATGTCCCAGGACCTTGTAAATATGCCGGATGACCCTTTCTGCACCCAGATCGACATATAATAGTTTATCACGTTGGACTGTGACAAACTATTGCACTGACAGTGTTTGTAGGCAAACAGACAATGTTATGAATTTAATAAGAAATAGCCAAAGTTTTAGACCCAGAACAATGCCAAACTATCACAGTTCTCCTCCTTAATGAACTGTGAGCGACTTTCTCAGTGTTTCCACAACAAGCCCATAATGCCGTCTAAATCCTACCTCCTGATTTTTTTTTTTTTTAGTCTAATGAGTAAGACAGTCTAATCTTTCAATGTAACCCAAGACATACAGGGTAAAACTTGCAAGCCTAATTTCTACAGTTTACTCTATATAATCTTGGAACCCTTTTTAAATAGACTGTTGAAAGAAAAAAAGACTTAACTGATGTTTGAAAAATATGTCTAATAAACTACAGAGATTTTTCAGAATCACAGACGATCGCTCAGTGATGAATAGTTATACAGTATATAATGTTTAACCTTTTCTAAAAATATTTGATGATCTGTGTTTTTTTTATTAGCATTTACATAGTCATGTCTGTTTAGACCTGATACAGCAGAAAAGCACAATATGCTCCAGATGTTCCTTTACCGCTCTGTACCAACTCAGTACACTCTGTACCACCTCACTTTGCTCTGCCCTCTCTTCTGTCAATACACTTATTTATCTACCTAGTTTATTCATTTACATAAATTATTTATGTATTTATCTCAGTGTCTTTGTATGTCTCTTTGTTTGTGTGTACATTTTATGCTGCTGCAGCCAAACAGAATTTCCCTCTGGGATTAATAAAATTTCATTCATTCATTCATTCATTCATCTTAAAAATAGACAAAGAAAGATACATCAATGAATAGTGCGGACTTTTGAAATGCTTTGCGCGAGAAATGTGTTCCTTCTTCTTGTCCTCCATCCATCAGGCATGCCAAGCTTTGGTTTCTCTTGATGAACTACTCATGCATACGCACGGCCTTCAGCCATCATCAATGCCCATGTTTGTTCCTCCATGTGAAGTCAACGCACACACACTCCTCAGTACATTCAGACTGCAGAGGAGTGTAAAACACAGGGCATGGAGTGTGTCTAAGTATGAATGTACATGTGTGTGCTGTTTCGTGTGCTTTCCCAGCTGTCTCCAAATTGCACGGAATCCACAGAGAATGTCTGGGATTCTTCGACTGGAGTGAGATTCTTCGGCCCTCTGCAAACACAAAAGTGATGGGTGCCTTTCAGATGTTTGCAATCTGAACTGTACTG